>NC_047124.1:13894371-14089371 GCF_902500255.1 Thalassophryne amazonica
ACATTCAAGAGTCAAAATGATTAATAAAGTATTGGAATAGATGCAGATTAATTGATTAATCATTGTAGCTGTACTTCAGATATGCCATACATAGGTGGGATCACACTATACATACATGCTCCACGTACACACTACAATGCACATTAAACTACAACAAAACTGGGGTAAAAAGCAAATGAAATAAAAATCAGCACTTATGATTCTAAAGGGAAAAAAGGCAACTTTAATAAGCCTGAATTGTACTAATATATATATATATATATATATATATATATATATATAGTTCTTTTACTTCCTAGTATTGGCACTTGTTTGCGTGATTTATTCAAGCATTGCCAACCGGCTGTCAGTCAGGTTGCCAGTAACCTTCTTGTTTACAGTTTGTCTTAATTTTTTAGTTCATTGCATGTCACTGATGCTCTGATCTGCAGAGATCAAGTGAACTGAGGGGGTTCACTTAATTGTGGAGGGAGGCTTTTGCAGATGGTCTAGACCCTTTCTGCAATGCCAATGCTCATTTAGAAGGTTGTTATGACTGATGCTCCATTAAAAAGCAGTTTCTGCAATGTAACCAATATATCAACATATTACGGCAGGGGTGGCCAAGTTCGGTCCTCAAGAGCCACCTTCCTGACACTCTTAGTTGTCTCCCTGCTCCAACACACCTGAATCCAATGAAAGGCTCATTAGCAGACTTTTAATGAGCCTTTCATTGGATTCAGGTGTGTTGGAGCAGGGAGACAACTAAGAGTGTCAGGAAGGTGGCTCTCGAGGACCGAACATGGCCACCCCTGTATTAAGGTCATACTGTCCAAAATCAATGTTTATCTGATAAATGAGGTTTAGCTTTTAGTTTAAATATTCTCTACATCCCTGATTTGTGTGTGCACATGGGTACACTACCCTGCTATAACCAACATTTTGGCCTGAAAAGACTCCTCTTTATCTTCTGTGATGGAAGTCCAAAACAGAATTTGTAATGATGTATCTTTTATGTGTCTTGTGGCTATTTTTGTCTGTTTATAAGACACCAGACGCCTTATTTATGAATGATGTGTGCGCACAAATTTGTTGTAGTCCTGTTCTGCCAAAGACATTTAGGATGGCAGTCTGTCTTGTTTGCAACCATATTTGCACAGCCAGAATGTTTCTTGGCAGGTTAAACTTGGCATTGTATGTTAAATGCTTTTTTTTTTTTTTATGGTGGCCTCGGAGAACTCATAGTACAGTACATCTCTGGACAACTATTGTTTGGGCATCTGCAATGGCTAGTTGGCATCAAGGGGTGAAGACGGTTTGTCTATTTTCCTTACACTCATCCCCCCATTCTTGGGTCATAGTCTCCTGCCCTTTCAAAAAGATCCTGTTTCAATTGCAGGGGCTTGGTAGCTATACATATTTGTTTCATGAACTACAGCTCAGTATTGGCTGCATATGCTGAAACGTGGCGTCCTCGTTTATTGGATCAGAGCACTTCAATATATGCTCTCACCCTTGAAGTGTGTTGTTGAGATTTCATTGCTAATGTACTGTGACACCCCCCCAAGAAATGCGAGTAATGTGACCTTGTCACCTGTGCAGCTGTCATAAATTCTGTGGTTTTCATCACCATATTGTGGAATACCCGCTGGGTACTTTTCACTTTGTAATAGCTTTGGAAGCATCAGCTGCATTAAGTCTATATTTTTGCTATCAGTTGGTGAACTGTTGGTTTAAAAAGGGTCATTCTATTATTTTTAATGAAATCTGGTGACAGTTTTGTGGTGGACGGGTTTGTTTCATAAATCAGCATTAAGAACTGGAAATATGCTAGTCCTGTGTTGCTAAAGTAGTAATAACAAATAACCGTGGCCTTATTGGCCAGCTGGACCCTTCAGTTAGCAACAAACTTTCATAAATTGCATGTGAACAAAAGGCCTAGTTTCATGTGTGTGCCTGCACAAATCATTTCTGTTTAAACAAATATAAAAAAAGTTAAACTGTAAATTATGTTAAAGGATGTTAACATGACCCAGAATGGGAGGTTCTGTGGTGTAGAGGCATTGCCCAAATAGCTCGAGAGAACTGTTTTTTTTTTTTTTTTTTCTGGCCTCATATTTTGCAGTTCATTCATATGAGACTGTAGTCAGAGGAGAAAAAAAGCCCATCAGCAAATTCAAGGCCACGTGGCAGTATTTTCTTTTGCTTCATCCCTTGATTTATTATCTGTCTGCCTTGTGCATTGTTCTGCATTTTCATTTTCAACATCTGCTCACCATAACCTCAAGATCAGTGTAGCGGGTTTGGAATCAGAGTAGTTTTCACGCCCAGCAGACCGGAAGGCGCACTCGGATTTACTGACTCATGACATGGTAATGACAAAAAACAAATGTGTGTTTGTAAGAGAGAGAGCCTTGGTGAGCCACCATGCTTAGTAAGCTTCTGGATAGTCTGGATGTTGCTATGAGACAGTGATGTAATTTGCAGTGAGGTTAACTCGATTGCTATCTTTAAACTCCAGTTTGTGTTTGCAGGCTGGCAACTCTTGTGGCACAAAGCCAGCTGATGTTTTTGGCAAAGCCTTGGACAGATGTCCAGAGAGAGTGGATGTGCCTGTTTTATGAACCTGTATATGGGCTGAGCATTTTTCAAGAAAACATATGGTAACACATTACAATAAAAGTACGATAATTGACATTATTTCATGCAGTAATACTCAATAACTAGCAGTGAATTAAGATTTAACTGCATTAGGTATAATTTAATGGCGTTGATGTTAACTAAGATTAACCTTATTCAAGAATTTATAAAGATGGTAATCATCGAGGTCGCAGCAGCCGCTCCGGTTGATTTGGCACAAGTTTTATGCCGGTTTCTCTTCCTGATTCACATGTGCATGAAGAATGGGGCACAGTTGGATTTAAATTGGGGACCTTCTGTTGTGAGTGCACTATCCATTTGTGCCACCGTGCTGCAGTATAAATTTCAAGATGTGAAACACCATTAAATAAATAAATGATTATTAAACCCTTACCTCTTAATTCACCCTTGATGCTTATTACTGCATTAATAAATGATTATGGATAGCTAATGCTTGTTAGTGTATTAAGTAATGTCAGTTAATGTCCCCTTATTGTAAAGTGTTACAAAAAAATACCAGTAATAACAGTATTGTGGTTACAATGAGTGTATTGGAGCCTTGTTGGGGTGGGGTGGGGGGATTAGGGAGCTAATATTCTGAGAAAGAAATTGTGAGATTAAGTCGGAACTTTCTGAGAAAAAAAAAACAGCAACCTGAGACTCCCTGAAATTAAAGTCAAGTCAGGTGAGTGGTTCACTTGCAAAGTGAAGCATTTTGTGTGTGTGTGTGTGTGTTTGTTTGTTTTATAGAAGTAAATCTGTGCCATCAGAGTTTGAATTTAAATTTTTAAGGTTGAATTTGTATAGCATCAAAATATTCAGCCTCAAAAACGCCAACGTAAAAAAAAAAATTCAACCTGAAAAAATTTCAAACTCAAAGATTCAACTTAAAAAAAAAATTCAGCCTAAAAACATATAAAAGCAGGGAGAAGTAATCGATCCCTGTCTCTGGGACGGGATTGATTACTTCTCCCTGCTTTTCTATTTTTTGAGGTTGATTTTTATTTATTTATTTTTTTAAGGTTGAATTTTTTTAGGTTGATTTTTATTTATTTATTTTTTTAAGGTTGAATTTTTTGAGGCTTTTTTTTTTTTTAGGTTGAAATTTTTTGAGACTGAATATTTTGATGCTGAACACCAATTCTCACCAAATTTTCACCACAGATAGGTATTAGAGCATGCAAGACTCCACTGAATTTTGGAGATGATCTGGATTGGCGGCTGTCGGAAATCTTGGATTGCTCTTGTTGTTTAATAACTTTGTGACTTTTGAGTGACATTTCGAATTTTTAATTGTTTTGCAAATGTAGGACTTTGTGATCTCAGGCATTGTCCATTATTTGTCATAAATTTACATTTTATTTTTAATGAATTTTTTCTCACAAATTTAAGACATTATAATCTCAGAGATCTGCATTTTTTTCTTCATAAATATTAGGTTTTGTTTTCGTGCAAATTCATGATTTCACAATTTCAGAGAATGAGTTTTTTTTTCCTTTGTAAATTTACAAGTTTGAACTCAGAAATTCAACCCCCCCCCCCCTAAAAAAAAAACCCCCATTAGGTTCACTTCTCTTCCTGTTGTTTTTTAACTGGCAACGGTCCTAATATGCCGTTGTAAATTCCTGCTTGGTTTTTCTATGTCCTTTACATGTTTTTCTTACCAGACAAAATGTCTATTTCTGTGCTGCAGGCAACAGGACACAAAATATGAATTGCTGAAGATGATAATATTTTTGTTCCCATTTAAGTATTATTTTCTGCCATTTCTCCTTCGTCATTCCACTCCTTTCCATCAGTGTAGTGGCAGATGCTGTCTAGAAATTTGCTTTCTCCTCCCGACTAACTGATAGTAATACTGTGAGAAATCTTGGAGTCATTTTTGATCAGGATATGTCATTCAGTGTGCATATTAAACAAATATGTAAGACTGCTTTTTTGCATTTGTGCAATATCTCTAAAATTAGAAAGGTCTTGTCTCAGAGTGATGCTGAAAAACTAATTCATGCATTTATTTCCTCTAGGCTGGACTGTTGTAATTCATTATTATCAGGTTGTCCTAAAAGTTCCCTGAAAAGCCTTCAGTTAATTCAAAATGCTGCAGCTAGAGTGCTAACAGGGACTAGAAGGAGAGAGCATATTTCACCCATATTGGCCTCTCTTCATTGGCTTCCTGTTAATTCTAGAATAGAATTTAAAATTCTTCTTCTTACTTATAAGGTTTTGAATAATCAGGTCCCATCTTATCTTAGGGACCTCATAGTACCATATCACCCCAATAGAGCACTTCGCTCTCAGACTGCAGGCTTACTTGTAGTTCCTAGGATTTGTAATAGTAGAATGGGAGGCAGAGCCTTCAGCTTTCAGGCTCCTCTCCTGTGGAACCAGCTCCCAATTCAGATCAGGGAGACAGACACCCTCTCTACTTTTAAGATTAGGCTTAAAACTTTCCTTTTTGCTAAAGCTTATAGTTAGGGCTGGATCAGGTTACCCTGAACCATCCCTTGGTTATGCTGCTATAGACTTACACTGCTGGGGGGTTCCCATGATGCACTGAGTGTTTCTTTCTCTTTTTTCTCTGTATGCACCACTCTGCATTTAATCATTAGTGATTGATCTCTGCTCCCCTCCACCGCATGTCTTTTTCCTGGTTCTCTCCCTCAGCCCCAACCAGTCCCAGCAGAAGACTGCCCCTCCCTGAGCCTGGTTCTGCTAGAGGTTTCTTCCTGTTAGGGAGTTTTTCCTTCCCACTGTTGCCAAGTGCTTGCTCACAGGGGGTCGTTTTGACCGTTGGGATTTTTCCGTAATTATTGTATGGCCTTGCCTTACAATATAAGGCGCCTTTGGGCAACTGTTTGTTGTGATTTGGCGCTATATAAATAAAATTGATTTGATTTTATAGCCGCGATTTGACTGTCTAGTGGTGTCATCAGGATTACCAATAATAATCTTGCTGTCACAGCTACTTTTCCATAGTTAGACAATGTACTAGGAAAAGCCTTCTTCACTATCTGGTCTGCAGCTCACAGGATGACATCAGCAGAGCTCATTAAACAGTCATGCTCCCAACATGCTTTGGGATTATGAGTCATGTGAGTCACTTAGCAAATATAATGTGTGCCAGTGTTCCACCAGTCGGCATTAATACCCCATAATTTCATTAAATATGATTTGCATGACAAAAACCTTCTTCATGCACAATTATATCGCAATGAAATCAGTTTCTTTTTAAAAATGAATTTCATGAAATGAAATGAAATGATTTAATTACAATTTGACTGTAATGTTTGTGCCTTTTATACTGTTAATATTGTCACCCAGTTTTCACGTGGCTGTCATAGTGCCATGTTCAGCGTAGAAATACAGTTTACCAACTCGTATGAAGTAGGAGTTGTAATAAATAACAGCATTTCTTTGACCCATTTCCTGAAAAGGTGGAAAGTTGTTAAAAGTAAATAAAAACAGAACTTGATGATTTGCACATTATTTGAGCCCTATATTTATGTAAATAGTGCAAAGACAAAATATAAAATGTTGAAACTGAAAATCTTTATCGTTTTCTGGAATACTGGCGAATAGTACTCATGGGCATGAGGACGGTAAGGGCAACAACAATCTGACATTTGACCTCATCCCAAAGATTGAACTCTAACATTCTTATTACATCCGCCAAGGATGTAATAAAATCATCTGGGTTTATTTGTCTGTCCGTCTGCCTGTTAGCAGGATTAGGTCAAAACTACTGCATGGATTTTGACAAACTTTTCACCACAGATAGATATTAGGCCATTCCATTAAAGTTTAGAGGTGATCTGGATTCTGGATCAAGATTTCAATTTATATGCGCTTTAAAGGATTATGTAAAAAAAAAAAAAAAAAAAAAAACTACACGAATTATCACCAAATTTGTACCACACATGGATATTAGGGCATGGAAGATTCCACTGAATTTTGGCGGTGATCCGGATTCTGGATCAAGATTTCATTTTATTTTTACGTCAAAACTGCTTCATGGATTCTCACCAAATTTGCACCACAGATAGATATTAGAGCTTGGAGGATTCCACTGAATTTTGGAGGTGATCGGGATTGGAGGATGTCAGAAATCTCGGTTTGCTCTTGTTTTTTTAAAGTTAGGGTCATTTGATGGCTAAATGGTTCCCTTTTCTTCCTGTAAGTCACAACAGTATTTCTGTTTTGGTAAAAATGTAGGGCCTTGTGGGATTTGCAGTCCCTGGTCCTTAGCCCAGACAGGCACCTTCATTAATCTGCTACTGAGTAATAATAGCAATAATGAAGGCAGTGATGATGATAATGAATTTTTTTTTTTTTTTGGCCTTAACATTGCTGTTTGCAGATAGTGCAACCTGTTTGCCTGTTCTGCTCTGCTAAAAAGAGGCCGTTCTTTAACTCTGATAAAGCATCGGGCTTTCCTTTACTCAGAGGAAATTCAAAAATGTTCCATTTTAAGAAAGCCAACCTTATTACCACTGTCACATTTCCATGTAATTGACAAATGCACAGACTGTTCAGGGTCTTTTATTGCTCATTTCTGCTTGTCTGGCCTCATCACTACCAGTTTAGGGAGCTGCCTCTGCAGGTCCATCAAGCTGTACCTTTTTATTCATGCTGCGCGACCAGGAGCAGTTCTTTCCGTAATGTCCAGACCAATCCAGAAATCTAACACATTGCAGGACTACTGAGCTCGGCTGCAGCCCATCTGTGATTTCTGTGCTTTCTCAAGCATGTGTTCAGTCCTTTATTCTCTTGCACTTTGTCCCAAGGATGCCTGCAGACCTTTGTTGTCTTTTGATTATATCCACATTTTACAAAAATGTATTTAGGTATAGAGCCAAAGAGGAGTTTTTAATGGATTTTTTTTTTCTGCAAGATTTGCTCAGATGTCATTGCTAATGCACCACAAGAATCTGGTCATGTATCTTAAAAACTTATTTTGTGACTTATTTATGTCTGCTGTATGTGTGTCTTGTATTTTCTGGTTGAGAGTATATTGATTTGTTGCTTACAGTGCATCCAGAAAGTATTTGCAGCACTTCACTTTTTCCACATTTTTTTTATGTTCCAGCTTTATGACAAAATGGAGTAAATTCATTTTCCCCTCAGAATTCTTCATGACAACATGAAAAGTGTTTTTTTTTGCAAATTTATTAAAAAAGAAATTAAGGAATCACATGTACGTAAGTATTCACACCCTTTGCTCAATACTTTGTTGATGCACTTTTGGCAGCAATTACAGCCTCAAGTCTTCTTGAATATGATGCCACAAGCTTGGTGCACCTATCTTTGGGCAGTTTTGTCCATTCCTCTTTGCAGCGCCTCTCAAGCTCCATCAGGTTGGATGGGGAGTGTCTGCGCACAGCCATTTTCAGATCTCTCCAGAGATGGTCAATCGGATTCAGGTGTGGGCTCTGGCTGGGCCACTCCAGGACATTCACAGAATTGTCCTGAAGTCGCTCCTTTAATATCTTGGCTGTGTGCTTAGGGTCATTGTCCTGCTGAAAGATGAATCGTCACCCTAGTCTAACGTCAAGAGCGCTCTGGAGCAGGTTTTCATCCAGGATGTCTCTGTACATTGCTCCATTCATCTTTCCCTCAATTCTGACTAGCTTCCCATTTCACACCGCTGAAAAACATCCCCACGATATGATGCTGCCACCACCATGCTTGACTGTAGGGATGGTGCCTGGTTTCCTCCAAACATGATGCCTGGCATTCATGCCAAAGAGAATTCTGTTTGTCATAGTCTGAGAATCCTTCAGGTGCCTCTTGGCAAACTACAGGTAGGCTGCCATGTGTCTTTTACTAAGGAGTGGCTTCCGTCTGGCCGCTCTGTCATACAGGCCTGATTGGTGGATTGCTGTAGAGATGGTTGTCCTTCTAGAAGGTTAAAAACTGGCTGACCTTGCAAGGGCAGTTCTGGGATCCATTTAAGTGTGTGCCAGATTTGGTCTAAATCGGGTTTGCCAAATTGAGATTAAGAGCAATTTTGGAGTCTGCCTTCGTTGACATTCCAGGTTTGGTGGAACTTGGAAAAAGGAACTCTGAAGAGTAGGCCAACACACACATATGACCTTGGTCCTAATGATTACTCTATGGCAAATTTGACCTTCTGAAACTTACCCCATATGGCAAGTTCAATGCAAATTGGAGACACAAAACTTAAATTTTGACCTTTGACTCTAATGACCTTTACCCCCAGTGATTTGGCCTTGTGTGCACAATCCCAACACCCACCACCATATATGTGCCATGTTTTGTGCAAATAGGAGTGGAAAAACTTCAGTTTGGAGATTTGACTCATTGACCTTGACCTCAGTGATTGACCTTTGGTAAGTTTGATGTTGCCTGGGCAATTCCAGAACTTGCCTACATATGTGTGCCAAGGTTTGTGGGCATTGATGTGAAAAATCATAATTTTGATGTTTGAACTCAGTGACTTTGACCTTTGCCAAAACAAACCCCTGAAGGACAATTTTGAAGTCAATCTACTGCACACAGCGCATTTGTTGGAAATTGGCCCAAGCACCTCTAAGTAGCAGAAAAAATACATTTCTCAAATTATAGCATGATGACATCATACTAGCGGTTATGTTTCATTGGCTATGTATTCCACACATGCACTCTCTGGGGCTGTGTGCCTCTTCAAATGTTGACCACCACCTGGCAGTGATCCCAGCCTGCTGTGACACTTTTTGTCTGCAAACGTTGGCACGTTTACGTACGTCTGTGCATGTCTGACTTTGAATATGTGGGAGTTCATGCACAGGTGCACCCCAAACCTCCTCAAGGAACTAGCAGGCAACTCTCCAAAACACTGTAATTCACTCGAGGCTGTGTCTTTGCACAAGGGCGCCTCGCCTGCCTTTGAGGGATGTTCATTCATCATAACAGAGGACAGACAGATGGATGGACAGACGCACCAAGAGACAAGTAGGCAGCCGTGGATGAGAATGAGCTCACAAGGGAGGCGTGTTGTGCCTGCAGTGAATCAGTCGATCTGCTTATTTGTGCAGTTGACACATGCGTGTTGTCCCAGAGCTGGCGGGCCTCTGCTGGAGAGCTGTCCTTAAAATGACACACATTCATTGTGCCGCCACTCCACACGAGGACGAGAGAATTATGCCAGACACTGTCTCAGACGTTTGCCGAGTTCAAATGCAAATTAGATGAATGTTCTGCAGATGATGTTTTGGAACTGATTTGACTTTTGGGTCCTGGAGTCTGGACTTGTGAAAATATATCATTTTCAGAGAGGGAAGGAACCCAATTTTTCCATAGAAGCCATTAAAACAAGCCAGTCAAGCATGGACGGTGGATCGAAGAAAGGGTGCAGAAATGTGACAGACCTCTCTCGCTGTGTCCCAGTGTTCTCTGTTGGAAAGCAAACCTATTTGTCTCTGCAACCCTTGGCAAACGTACAGAAAACTGATTATCAAGTCTGCCGGTTGAGTCACAGAACATTCTCTGATTTAGTTTCTCCATCAGCAGATTGATGTGTGTAGCTCCCATAACGCACTGGCACATTGGACTGACTTTTGCAGTAATAGAAAACATCTTCAGTGTGGTTTTGGCTTTCATCATGCACGTCACTGAGCCAGTCATCAAGACTGGAAGTTGCATGATTAAATGTCTGGGCTTGAAATTACATTTTGGACACGTTTCTGTCCCGCACAACATGACAGGAAGGGTGTTATGTGTCGACGCGGATTGAGGAGCGAACCTGCGTCAGACAGGACCCAGCGCTAAAAATAACCAGAAGGCGGTTCCAAACAAAAACTATTTATTATACACCTGTGTTAAAAAGTGTAAAAACATAAAAAACAACGTCCCTCTGGTGGAGTGATCCGCGGCTCGCTCTCCAGCGCCCGCAAGGATTAAAGCCGGCGCTCCTGGACTTCCTACCACCGCCAAACACCCCCCAGGTGGACACGACAAACTGATTCTCTGTGAAGCAAAGAGACGGTGAGGTAAGTCAACAGATACAACTATATCTTCCAATAAACACACGCTGCCAGCAACACACTCAGGTCAGTGTCCTTTTTTTTTACTTTATGCAAATGAGCAGCTTCTCACAACAAGTGGAGGATCACTTATCCTTCACGCCACAGCAGTGAGAAGCAAACTGCGCAATTCTCTTTACAATTCCAGTATACTGTGTAACAAAACACCAAGTTACTATCAACAAGTACCTAAACACTTAATTACCTTTCGTGTGTGCTGACAGCATGTGTCCTCACCCCTCCCTGCTTCACGGGCTCGATGTGTCAAACCCAGGCGCGGTCCTCAGCGTCTCACAAACGAACGTCACAAGGTCGATTTCCCGGCAGTTCTGCTTGAATCACACATGACTTAAATGCAGAACGCCATCCAATTATCTGCTTCAGCTGCAAGTCGTCCAGGTTGCACGTGAGCACCGATCACAGGTGCTTTCCATGATGTTGATGAGGGTGAAGACTCTTCAGCCAGCACCTTCTTCACAGACAAATCAGCCCTCATGCCACCTGGAGAGCAAAGAAAAGAAAAGAACACCAAAACATCCAGCCACACCCCCCAACACACAACAAAGGGTCCAATTCAAAAGGCCAGGTACAAGCATTCAGCCAGAACTCCATCTAATCAAAGATATTTGTGCAGCAGTTACAAGTTTGCATCCTCACACCACCCCGTTGCCTGACGCTAAAACAGTTGGCAGTGGCATGATGGAGGAAGTAGAGTCTGGATAGAAATGAATGAGCAGAATCACCATGGTTACTGCCAATCTTCATATCTTTTTGTTTCTGCATCTTCCTCCAACTCTCCTTCCTCATTTCATCTCAACCCGTTTGTCTCCCCGTCTCTACGTTCAGCGGTGGTGACGTCTGGAGCTTATCGAGCGGCGTTGCTGATTTACACCTTGACAGAGTGTCTCTGACAGATAGCTGCATTACTGCCAGACATGTCACACAAGACAAACAGCGATGGTGCCACTTGGCGGATAGTATCGTGGTGAATAGGTGGTATGGATGCGGGGATTATATTTCAACCATCAGTATGTGCTGGAGTTGGAGGTTTTATCTGTGACTCCGATGTTTCACCTGGTGCATGAATTTGGTGCAATATTAGGAAGGAGCCCTGTCATCTCCTCCACAGCATGCTTCCAGTTCAGCTCCCAGTAAGGTCTTTTTTTAATAATCGGTGATTAGATTTAAAAACAGTGGGTGGGATGTTTTGCTCCAAGCAGGCAGAAATTGTTGATGATGCAGTCATTGGAGCATGTTGAAGTAACCTACTTAGATGGTGGCTCTAGCTGTCTCCTTGTCAAATAGAGTTTATATGACAAAAAGAACAGTTGACTTTCTGTAGTGATTGTGCAGGCATTTATCTGCGCTTGGTGTTACTGTTTATCACCTGAATTTAGTAAAACACATGCCAGAAGCAAGAAAATACCATATTGTCACTCAGAACACCTCCATGGAATATTCAAAGAAAGAAATGAGACATTTAAAAAATTTTAGTTCCTATGTGGCATTCCACATGGCAGTCTGGTGGATTATGGTTGGTGTGCTTGTTTCTAGAGCAGAAGGTTCCTGGTTCAACTAGGGATGCACGGTATTTGCAGTTGACTGTAGAAATTATATAAATTTGGCCTGTGGTTGAGATTTGGACTCTGCCGACCAATCACAATTGTCTTTTTTTGGGGGGTTTCTTGTTGCGTTTTGGAAATGAGGAAATGCTTCATGTATTCGGAGTAGGTGTGCCATCTAGTAGTGATGTGAATCGTACAACAACTCACGATTCAATTCGATTCCGATTCTTGGGGTGACGATTCAATTCAGAATCGATTTTCGATTCAAAGAGCTCTGAGAAATACTTATATTACTTAAAAATGTTTATTTTTAAGAAAATGCAGCTTTACAATGTTAATCAAGTGATTCTAGATGTAAATTTACTTATCTGCTTTACTCATTCAGAGTTGGCTGGCAGTTTAGCGAAGCGCTGGTCAGTAGTTGGCAGATACTGCTGCACCCCTCTTTTAGCTCTGGGCGATGGCGTAGCATGTGGGCTTGTGGATTTAAAGTGTTTCCGAAGTACTTGACTTTCATTTTGCAGATTTTGCACACTGCATAAGTCATGTCAAGCTCCTTACGCAGCAAATAATAAAATCCAAAATGCGCCTAAACATTTGCCTTCAGCAAAGACGGTGCTGGCTGAATTAGCGTTTCGTCCGCCATGCTAAGGTGCAGCTCACAATTGTTTGAAGCACGCAGGACCCTCCCCTCACGGGGACGCTGTAGTACGGAAGAGCCGTTGCCTGACAAACAGTACACGCAGTGAGTAAGCAAGAAAATAAAAAATAAAAAACTTGCTTTTTAAAAATCAATTCTTAGACATTTTGGATCAAATTCAGAATTGTAATAAATAAGAATGGCGGTTCGGACGTGAATCGATTTTTTTTTCTCGACACCCCTACCATCTAGCATTCAAGAGACAAAACTAAAAATATGTGTTCTCAAAATTACATCATATGCTTTTATGATTTTTTTTTTGTTGTTGTTGTTTTTATCAGTTTAGTTATGCTGAGGCACTATACAACCCCTGGCAATAATTATGGAATCACTGGCCTCGGAGGATGTTCATTCAGTTGTTTAATTTTGTAGAAAAAAAGCAGATCACAGACATGACACAAAACTAAAGTCATTTCAAATGGCAACTTTCTGGCTTTAAGAAACACTATAAGAAATCAAGAAAAAAAAAATTGTGGCAGTCAGTAACGGTTACTTTTTTAGACCAAGTAGAGGGAAAAAATATGGACTCACTCAATTCTGAGGAATAAATTATGGAATCACCCTGTAAATTTTCATCCCCAAAATTAACACCTGCATCAAATCAGATCTGCTTGTTAGTCTGCATCTAAAAAGGAGTGATCACAGCTTGGAGAGCTGTTGCACCAAGTGGACTGACATGAATCATGGCTCCAACATGAGAGATGTCAATTGAAACAAAGGAGAGGATTATCAAACTCTTAAAAGAGGGTAAATCATCACGCAATGTTGCAAAAGATGTTGGTTGTTCACAGTCAGCTGTGTCTAAACTCTGGACCAAATACAAACATGGGAAGGTTGTTAAAGGCAAACATACTGGTAGACCAAGGAAGACATCAAAGCGTCAAGACAGAAAACTTAAAGCAGTATGTCTCAAAAATCGAAAATGCACAACAAAACAAATGAGGAACGAATGGGAGGAAACTGGAGTCAACGTCTGTCACAGAACTGTAAGAAACCGCCTAAAGGAAATGGGATTTACATACAGAAAAGCTAAACGAAAGGCATCATTAACACCTAAACAGAAAAAACAAGGTTACAATGGGCTAAGGAAAAGCAATCGTGGACTGTGGATGACTGGATGAAAGTCATATTCAGTGATGAATCTTGAATCTGCATTGGGCAAGGTGATGATGCTGGAACTTTTGTTTGGTGCCGTTCCAATGAGATTTATAAAAATGACTGCCTGAAGAGAACATGTAAATTTCCACAGTCATTGATGATATGGGGCTGCATGTCAGGTAAAGGCACTGGGGAGATGGCTGTCATTACATCATCAATAAATGCACGTTTACGTTGATATTTTGGACACTTTTCTTATCCCATCAATTGGAAGGATGTTTGGGGATGATATCATTTTTCAAGATGATAATGCATCTTGCCATAGAGCAAAAACTGTGAAAACATTCCTTGCAAAAAGACACATAGGGTCAATGTCATGGCCTGCAAATAGTCCGGATCTTAATCCAATTGAAAATCTTTGGTGGAAGTTGAAGAAAATGGTCCATGACAAGGCTCCAACCTGCAAAGCTGATCTGGCAACAGCAATCAGAGAAAGTTGGAGCCAGATTGAAGAAGAGTACTGTTTGTCACTCATTAAGTCCATGCCTCAGAGACTGCAAGCTGTTATAAAAGCCAGAGGTGGTGCAACAAAATACTAGTGATGTGTTGGAGCGTTCTTTTGTTTTTCATGATTCCATAATTTTTTCCTCAGAATTGAGTGATTCCATATTTTTTTTCCCTCTGCTTGGTCTAAAAAAGTAACCGTTACTGACTGCCACGATTTTTTTCCTGATTTCTTATAGTGTTTCTTAAAGCCAGAAAGTTGCCATTTGAAATGACTTTAGTTTTGTGTCATGTCTGTGATCTGCTTTTTTTTTCTACAAAATTAAACAACTGAATGAACATCCTCCGAGGCCGGTGATTCCATAATTATTGCCAGGGGTTGTATATATAAAGGATAGATGAATATTAATTTTCTGGATTTCAATCATGTAGCATTTCAAATACTGAATTGCTTCTGATTGCATGAGCAGACCTTTTTCTTAATCATCAAATGAGTTTTTCTTTTAATTCCAAGAAGATTCACTGTTGGGCCAACCTTTAATGATTCGCATGTAGCAGAGTGGGCTGCAACATTATATTGGGAAAACTGAAGCCGAATTAATGTGAAGTCAACACAGTTTATGTGCGGCAATTCTGGTAAATGATTTTTGATTGAAGTCAGCTGAGCTGAGTTTTGACTATTCCTAACCCTTGAGAATTGATTGGAGTGGCCACATTTGAAAGTGCCTATAACTGTGATTTATTTCCAACTTGTAGTTTAAATGTCATTTGCGGCCACTGCCAATGTGCTGACAAAATGTCAAGGCTGTGCTCTTGCTGCTCTTATCCTCTCTCTCAGGTTTGACATGCACTGAGCTGTTGCAGATCATCAGAAATGCAGCGCTAATTGGATTGTCATATTTTCACATAGGAGGCTATAAAAGTGAAGGAGAAAACGGCTTTGTGTGGTGGCCTTTGTTTTTTTTTTTTCCTCAAGCCCCGTTTTGGCCCGATTGATATATATTTTTTTTCATGCAGCTAGCCAGAGTTTAAGCACAAATTTTTCTCCAGTACATGAAATGACACCAGCTGTCACTCCTTTGGTTTCTCCAGCTGATTTCAAACAGATCAATTCACACTCTCATCCTAACACTAAACTCCTCCGCTCAATACTATTGGGGAAGCTAGTGTTGCTGCTGAACAGCACAGTGCTGTAAGTCATCTTTTACAGCTGCCTGGAGGGCTATATAATCCTTGGCATTGCCCTTCTCACACAAACACACAGCTAAATGTACAATGGAAGGTCATGTCAGCAAATCAAGAGCAAAAGGACGGGGGCACCACAACAAGTATTTGACTTCTCTGGTAATGGAGTAAAAGCTCTTTTAAAGAGCCTGGAATAGGAAAGAATGAATAGGAAAGAATGAGTATAATAGCAGCCTCCAGAGATGAAATGATTGTATTTACTTTTATGTTCTGGCTGCTACAATGGCCAATGCTTGCATGGACTGGACGCTGGGTAGGAAGGATTGTGGAAACCATTGGTTTTGCAGCATTTGTTTGTGAGGAAAGGTTTGTTGATCTTGACTTTGCAGATGATGATGTGATCTTTGTGGACTCCGTGGACACTCAGATTGCAGCACTGGAGAAGCAGGGCGAGGAGTCTGAGTGTATGGGTTTGTCATTGTTCAGGCTATTGGTGGCTTCCTGGACTTGGCCAACAAAAAGTGTTGAATTTGTGGAGTTTGACTTATCATGACAGTGGCCTTCATGCTTCTGGCCTTTTACGATTGAGAGATATCTGGAAAAAGCTCATGAGGTCATTGGACAGACGTTTTTGGTGATGACCTCTGCAGGAGGACCCCCCCCCCCCCCCCATGTTTTTAGGGTTCTGGTACTTCCTATCTTGGTGTATGGTTGTGACAGTTGGACACTAAACAGTGACCTGAGGAGACAGCAAGGTGTACCAGGTCATTTTGGAGGATCCTTGGGTACTGCCGGAATGACTCTGTCAAACAAATGGTTAATTAGCAAGACTATAAGATGAGGAGTATCACTTGCATTTTTAGGAACCATTAGTTCATGGGGCCATGCTGCTTGCTTCACTGGGCGTGATCCAGCACTCTTGGTGGTGCTACCTATGTGTGCATTTTATGGTTACTAGTTTGGACTCACCATCTCTTCTAACATTGCAGTCTGTCACATTATTTCTCCTCTGCTTGAGAGTTGTTTGATGCTTTTGGTTTCCTAGATCACTGTGATGTTAAAGTTTACATCATAAAGTCTCCTCAGTTGCTGGTTAACTGACCTTTGAGCCATAGTCATTTTAAGATTCTCTCCGTTATCCGCCACTGTAAGATCGTTAGAGGGACGGGTCACTTTAGCCTTGGGGCCACATTAATTTCACCCCCCCTATGTATTTCCAAATAATAATGATAATAAAACCACTCCACCATCTTATTTTAACAAAGCAACATATCTTTGTGGCCCAGGTGGTATTTGAGCACCAGACATCTAGCTCTTGAGGCCAACACGTTACCATGTCAACCAAAAGGAAATTTCTCCGCTAGCCAAGCCAGCAGAAACATCTTTTCAATCTGGACTTCATCTTGTTGCATAATGTTTGGAAAAATACATTACTTTAATTTGGTTTTATTTATTTCCAACACGGACGGTGCTTATTAAGGAACTTTTTGTTTGTTTGTTTGTTTATCATCAGCAAAGTGAATCCCATTGTAACTATGGCTCTGATTAACTTTTGGATGAAGCTAATGTCCATTGTTATATTATACTGTCTGAAGATGACCTGGAGAGGACATTCTTCTGTGTTGCTGTCTGCAAAACAACTGCTGGCAGACTTCGATAAAGAATAGCCACCATTATGTTGAACATAATGTGTTGATGAACACCCGCAGCCATCTATAAACTAGGCTAGCTGGGCTCAATGAGAAATGGTTTGGATGCTTTGGAGTTGCTTTGTGTGACATTGGCCTAATTTTCATGCCATAATATAGATTACATGGCTTGTGTTTACTCAAATTAATCATCTGAACATATAGTATTGGCAGTTTCCTCTTAGAAAGGCAGCAGTCTCTAATGTCCGCAGACAGAAACTCCGGTGCTGCACACAGACCTAATCAATGCACCCACGGCTCCCTGCCTACCGGCTAATGAACAGCTAATGCGCTCCTCTCCCACTGTTGTCAGAAGCACCCATTTTGAAATTGCCACAATGATGATTACCTTCTCCATATTGCATGAGTCGTGATGTAAACAAATTTGCTGCATCCATTGCTTATCCATCTCACTTCTGCTCTGTCAGAGTCCTAGGCGGAACGAATTGGCACCACTGAATTTTAAGTACAGCGTTTCAAATAAATTCAGGAATAACTGCAAATGAACCAATTTTGTTTCCTGGTACAGAACAATTATCACAAAAACAACAATAAAAATGCATTTAATGTCAGTGAAAGAAAACATACAGACCTAAAATATCAGGGTGACGCTATTATTTCCAAATGACTGAATAGATCTTGTGTAACCCTGTTTACATACACTGGGGAAAATACGTATTTCATCCACTGTCAATTTTGCAAGTTTTCCCACCTACAAAGAATGGAGAGGTTTGTAATTTTTTGTCATAGGTACACTTCAACTGTGAGAGACAAAATCAACAAAATCACCTTGTATGATTTTTAAATAATTAATTTGCAGTTTATTGCATGAAATAAGTATTTCTTACAATAGAAAAACAGACCTTAACATTTGGTACAGAAACATTTGTCTGCCATTACAGAGGTCAGACATTTCCTGTCGTTCTTGACCAAGTTTTCACACACAGCAGCAGGGATTTTGGTCCACTCCTCCATACAGACTTCTCCAGATCTTTCAGGTTTCGAGTTTCAGCTCCCTCCAAAGACTTTCTATTGAGTTCAGGTCTGGAGACTGGCTAAGCCACTCCAGAAGCTTGAAATGCTTCTTACGGAGCCCCTCCTTAGTTGCCCTGGTTGTGTGTTTCAGGTTATTGTCATGCTGGAAGACCCATTCACAACCCATCTTCAGTGTGCTTACTGAGGGAAGGAGGTTGTTTGCCAAATCTCGCAATACATGACCCCATCCATCCTGCCTTCAATACGGTGCAGTCGTCCTGTCCCCTTTGCAGAAAAGCACTCCCAAAGTATGATGTTTCCACCCCCATGCTTCACGGTTGGACGTGTTCTTGGGGTTGTTCTCATCCTCCAAACACGGAGAGTGGAGCTGATTCCAAAAAGCTCTATTTTGGTCTCATCTGACCACATGACCTTCTCCCATGCTTCCTCTGGATCATCCAGATAGTCACTGGTGAACTTCAAACGGTCCTGGACATGTGCTGGCTTCAGCAGGGGGACCCTGCGTGCCCTGCAGGATTTTAAACCCTGACGGCGTAGTGTGTTACCAGTGTAATCTTTGTGACTGTGGTCCCAGCCATCGTCAGGTCATTGACCAGGTCCTCCCATGTAGTTCTGGGCTTTCTCAGAATCATCCTTACACCACGAGACGAAATCTTTCGTGGAGCCTCAGACTGACGAAGAATGACAATCATCTTATGTTTCTTCCGTTTTCTAACAATTACGCCAACATTTCTTGCCTTCTCACCAAGCTGCTTGCCTGTTGTCCTGTAGCCCAGTTCAGAACGCTGCAGAAAATGTTTGCAACATGCCTGAAATAAGATAACCTAATGATTAATATGTAGGTGGATATTATTCTGAAAATCTGCGAACCTGAGAGAGAGTTCGCTCCAATCCCTTGTATGTGAGTCGAAGTATTAAAATAGAGAATTAAAAAAAAAATCCTACATGTGCATATACATTTTTAAAAATCTGGTATGTTTGTTCAGCAATTGTTTAATGCCATGCAATGCTGAATGATCTCAGTCATACCCGTCACATTGTTTTTTCCCCTCTATAATCCACATTTCCATGCTTTTGCCAGCATGATTATGATTGTAACTTGAGATAATCAGTTACAGCCTGCAGTACATATAAACTGAGAGGTTGAAGCAATGTGTTATGGGGGAGGAAGTCAATTTCTTGTTAAAGTCAGGTCCTCAGGCAACCTCAGAGGGATATGAAGTTCAGGAGACTGCATGGTTTATTGGATTCATGACAGATGATACATTGACTGCAGCATGCAATTTATTTTTTCTCTTTGCATGTGCTTGGCAGTCCCAGATAGCAAAGGGAAAGTTACAGAGTTTACTTTCTGAACAAAATGCTGTTCTAATTGCAGGCTGCAGTTTGTCAATGATGATGCACAGTGTTGAAAATAAATGATGGCAAGCGGTCCATCCCCATCGCCTCAATCTGAACCATCTGTCTACTGTAGCCTGGTGAAAAATGGGTGCTCCCTTGGGTTTTTCCAGTTGCTGCGGCACTCAACACTGAGGCACCTGGGTGCTGGATCACACCAAGATAAATGTGTCACATGATCAATATATCATAGCTGATGTTCTGTCAAAATTCAAGTGATTGTCTTTTTCTAAGTAAACCTTTATTTGGTACAAAGTCATTCCACCCACACCCAATGATCCTCCAAAGAGACCTACTGCCAATGACATTTGCCACCTTAGTGTAAACTGCATTGCTTTGTTTCTAGTTGGGCTCAAACTCACAGTCCCCGGCATGGGAGGCAGGTGCTCTGAGCACAAGGGTGAAAGGCAAGTCACTGATAGACTCACCCCCCAAACCTCACTGCCATCCAGGGCATAGAACCAGTGCAACCTGACTTGCTTCGTCCCTCACAAGGCTTGAATTCGCAGTCCCCAGCGTGGGAGGCAGGCACTCTGACTATGAGGCTAAAGCCCAAAAATCACTCCCTGATGCCGAAAGACATTTTACATGCACAATAGCATGTAGAATGTCTTTTGGTATCAGAGAGTGATTTTTACTTGACTCAGCGTCACCTCCTGCTGGCCACGTTACACCTACATCACCGTGTAAGTCTCACAGTCATACAGGAAGATGGGAAGCACCAGGACCCAAAAGACCTACATTTACAGAGAGCAACAAGTGCATTCAAGTTAGCTTTAGAGTGTAGACTGCCATCAAAGGCTGGATGTTGTTTGCTCTTGCATCTATCTTCCTTATCATTCTGTATCCATCACAATTCATATTATTCACTGCCTCACCCCAAGGTCCCATTGTGAGCCAATTTGGGAGAGGTTTCTCAAATAGGGAAATAGTTATTTTAATCACAGTATCTTTTATGGCTGTGGCGCAATCATGAAATTCAAACAGGCCTTGGCCAAAATGGAGGTAAAGCTCTGAGCCAAATTTGAAGGCGATACATCAAATGGAAGCAAATCAGGACTTGATACATCTGTTCCAATAGGGAAATGGTTTGAAATCCAGTATGTACTGGCCAACAGTAAATTAAAGGTGTTTGTTAAATTTAAAGGTGATATGTCAATTAGGAATGAAGTGCAAGTCCAGAAACCTGTATGAACGACATGGATACATTGTGAACCTTTAGGGGTGGAGCAGGAAAAATAAGTTTGGACTGGTCAACACTAAGGATATGTTGGGTACCAAATCTGTGCATCCATTGGATACATCCTACAGGGAGTAGGCTTGACAGTTCTAGGAGGGTTAAGACAACATTGTTGTATGGAGTGTTTCAGGGACCCATAATTCCTTGCATGTGGGGAATAATTCTTGTCTCAGCCTGCATTCACTTAGGTGTGAACAGATGTGTGAAAACTGGTCTCTTAAAGCTTTCCAAAGTAACTCAGGTGAATTTTTGCTATGCACAGTAATCAGAGCAGAAAAAACAAGTTAGTTATAGTTGAGGAATTATAAGGAGTTAAGTTGGACTGGAGTTAAATTAGCAGTTCATAAAGTTCGTTGACGTCCAAAAATACTCATTTTTTTAATTTATTTTTTTTGCAAGTACTGGTCTTTTGACACATTTTATGATAAAACACTGTTAATTTTAATGATAACACAGCTGTCGGTGAGACCGGAACTACAGGAGCTATTCCAAATTTGTTTGTGATATCAGGATGTTAACAGTTAATTAAACAAATAATAATTAAACAAATGTGCCACATTTGAGCCAGATCTATTGAGTGTTGGCTGAGGTTGGATCCAGAAACCACACTATTAAATATGCAATTAGATACAATGCTTTACAGCTATTTTTTTTTTTTTTAATAGGATGACATAGTTAGTCGATAACTTGTTCTTACAGGCTACACGTAGTCAAATCCATCATAAATCAGAGTTGGTTATTTCTTTCACCAGCTAGAAACAGGCGTCCAGCACTTCATTAGACATTTTCATCACCTTTTCTTGAGGATGAAGTGTGTAAGTTTTTCAGAAATCTTCTGATATAAAGTATGGTTAAGGAGGATCTATATCTACGCATTGCAAAGACTGTTTTCTTTGTTGATATATTTAAAGTTCACAGGATACAGTTACGAAACATTCTGCTTATGGATTTCCATTCATCATGTCTGCCATTCTGTCACTGCCTTTTTTGTATTGGGGAAAACTCAAAGTTTTTGCACCGTTGCTGCTCCACAAAGCCATTCATCATCTTCTTATTTTGTGATTCTCTGTCTCTAGGTGATCTTATGGTTGAAAGGAAAAGGTCTCATATGCTGGTTAACGATGTTGTTGCTGTTGTGGTTGGTTTTATTTTGACAGGGAGTTGCATCGAATCGTAGGTAATTATGTGGAGTATTTTAAGATCTCTGAAGTAGGTCAGGATTATTTGCAATTGATGGACTGGCCTCTTTTCTTCTGTCCATCCTGAATGAAAGTGAAAGAATACATTACTATGACTACTACTGCTAGTAGTAATTTTTAGGTGAAATGATGGAAAAGATGAGCTTGATTGATTATCCAACAAAAGAAAAATATGAGCAGAAATGTTTGCTGTGTTTGCTCGATCCCTTCAGTGAGACTTGCAATGGTTTGTTTTAATCTGGGTCTTGAGAGGTTTCATCATGTAAAGTCACGAGTTCAAGAGGACTCTGAGCTGTCTTACTAGTTTCTCTGTTACTAGTAATGGCCACAGTCTTTCATCACCTGCTGAACAAATCTGCTCACTTCCTCCCTCGCTTCTGGGTGATTCGCCGTCAGGCAGCACGATGATGGCTCCTCGCCTTCTAATTGGTCCTTTTTGCTGCCAGCATCCTGGAAGACCTGATCTCATGCTTTGGCATCATCAACGGGGCTTATCCAATTCCACTTGTGGTCAGCAACCACCTCTGTACAACTTTGATTATTTTTTTTATATTTTGTTGTTTCTTTACAAACAAAGACATTGCTAGGAAATGAGGATCAACTAAAAGGCAGAAGTCATCAAAGTCTAAATGAATGTCAGCAAAGTTCATTTTGATAGTTTGGGAATTGAGGGAGAGTGTACTTGAAAGACTTTATATTTGCAGATATTAGGAAGTTTTTAATTGGACCTGAGCATTTATTGAAGTTAATATAGAGCTTATTAATATATTTAAAAATTAAAATGCATCCTGATGATTTTCTGCTTCCATTTTTCTCTTACTGCCTGTGACTGAGAGCACAGCATATATATATATATGTCCTTTATGACTACTGGATTTCAGTACAGAAACTATTGGCTTTCAAATTTAAATACTTAAAATATATGTTTTTCTGATGTTTCTTATGTGCTAACCTAAAAGTAATATTTAACGGCTTTAAATTATTTCTTTTGGCCTATTCCGTTTTGTTCATCGTTTCCACAGTGGAATGGATCACAGGTTTTACACCAGATGCCCTTACTGACGCAACTCCAGATATACATGGGCAATGGCGCACAGTTGTTCTGGAACCAGGGACCTTCTGTTTGGGAGGCAAATGCACTGTGTAAATATATAGCATCAGCCCACCCCCTTTTTTAAAGAAAGTTGGTTAAAGTTGGAATGCTGGCGCTCTGACAGAGTGACCATTGGGTTCTTTCTCACCTTCCTGACAAAGGCACTTCTCCCTTGATTGCTTAGTTTAGACGGCGGCCAGCTGTAGAAAGAGTCCTGGCGGATCCAAACTTCTTCCATTTAAAGATGATGGGAGCCACTGTCCTCATTGGGACCTTTAAAGCAGCAGAAATGTTTCTGTACCCTTCCCCAGATTTGTGCCTCGAGACAATCCTGTCTCAGAGGTCTACAGACAATTCCTTTAACTTCATGCTTGGCTTGTGCTCTGACATGCACTGTTAACTGTGGGACTGTATATGTAGACAGGTGTGTGACTTTTCAAATCATGTCCAGTCAACTGAATTTACCCCAGGTGGACTCCAATCAAGCTTTAGAACCATCTCAAGGATAAGTGGAAACAGGATGCACCCAAGCTCAATTTTGAGCTTCATGGCAAAGACTGTGAATACTAATGTATGTGATTTCTTAGTTTTTTTTTAAATTTTGAATATATTAGCAAAAATGAGAAAAAATACTTTTTTCACATTGTCATTATGGGGTATTGTGTGTAGAATTTTGAAGTAAAAAAAATTAATTTCTCCCATTTGAGAATAAGGCTATAACATAACAAAATGTGGAAAAAGTGAAGTGCTGTAAATACTTTCTGGATACGCTACACATTTGAGTCTGTTTCTCCAGCTATGCGTGCACACTGTGCTGCTTTTATCTTTAATTTGTTTGTACCACATTGTCAGATCAATGTCACATCAAGCTCTGATTCAGATTCAAAGGCTGTCTCACAAATAAACAAAGCAAGCAAATTTGCTTTGTACATCATTGATGTTTTTCCTGTTTATTTCTCAGATATTCCTGTACTCAGAGGCAGGCTTCCGTGAAACCTGGCGCTTGCAAATTGAGATATTGTTTTCCTCCCCACAGGCCCACTTTTGAATCAATAAAATGGGTCGTTGCTCTGAGACTGGCACAGTGTAGGGCTTTGCGTTGTGTTTGTTTGATTTAGTGTATAGGGTTGTTGCAGTCTGGACAGTCCTAGATGGTCCTTCTGTTGCTGGTGGAAGATGAGTCTCCTTGCAGCAGAGGGCTGATGCTGGCACATGTAATATGCATGAAGCAGTCGGACAATAGATGAGGAAGTGAACATGCGTTGCGCATTCTAAATACAAATTGTCTGGGAGTGTATCAGCAGGAT
Source organism: Thalassophryne amazonica (assembly GCF_902500255.1). Lineage (NCBI taxonomy): Eukaryota > Metazoa > Chordata > Actinopteri > Batrachoidiformes > Batrachoididae > Thalassophryne > Thalassophryne amazonica. The sequence goes on from NC_047124.1 coordinate 13,918,985, forward strand.
GTCTGCTTTTTAGCAGACCACCCAAGGCGAATGGACACACTTCCTGGTGACCAGATAATTGCACTTAATGATTTTTCTCTGGGTTTCGTAAAGCTGGCTGGGTCATAACAACTGCCAACTTAGTTTATGTTTTCACACCTGTTTGTTTGTTTGTGAACAGCCTGGAGCCCACAATTTTTCATATATTATGACATTTTTACTGAAGATTCATATCCTGATAGGCAAGAACTGATTCAGTTTTCAAGGTCATAGCTCAAAGCCCAGAAAAATCTTGGAAAAATCCCTATCTTTAACATTGAACAAATTTTTGAAACTGGTGTTGAACCACCTGAAGGTCATCATGCAGTTCTTTGCAGTTTGCCTTTGTGGCAAACAGGTCACTCAAGGATGTGGTCAGTATAGGGTTGGGTCACATCCTGGAACACCTTGACTCTGCAGGGACATACGCTAGGATCTTGTTTGTGAACTTTAGCTCTGCATTCAACACCATCGTCCTCCATTCCAAACAGACCCAGCTCAGTTGATAGCCTCCATCTGTCAGTGGATCACTAACGTCCTGATGGGCAACAGGCATACAGTGTGGCTAGGAAAATTCACATCCAGAACCGAGACAACCAGTGCCAGCACACCCCAGGGGTGTGTGCTGTCCGCACTCCTCCCTTTATACCAATGACTGCACATCGAGTAACCCTTCTGTTAAACTCCTGAAGTTTGCAGATGACACTAGAATCATCAGCTTTGGCTGAGATGAGGACGAGTGTGCTTGCAGACAGGAAGTGGTACAGTTGGTCCTCTGGTGTGGTCAGAACAACCTGGAGCTGAAAATGCTCAAGACTGTGGAAATGACTTTGGACCTTAGGCAGAGCCTCCCACCGTTGCTCTCCCATCACATCCTTAATAATACTGCATCCATGGTGGAAACATTCAGGTTTCTGGGATCTATCAACCCCCAAGATCTGAACACATAAACACTCAAGAAGGCCCAGCTGAGGATGTTCTTCCCAAGGCAGCTCAGGAAGTTCAATCTACCACAGGACCCGCTGGTCCACTTGTACACAGCAACAATCCAGTCTGTTCTATGCACGTCCGTCATAGTCTAGTTTGGATCAGCAACCAAACAGGACAGGAACAGTCTGCAACAGAAAATCAGGTCTGCTTAGATGATCACTGGTGTTGAGTTGCCCAGGACTTATACACCTGCAGTGTGGCGTGCCGACTCATCACACCCTGGTCATAACCTCTTTGAGGGTCTGCGCTCTGGGTGGCGCTACAGGACACTGTACAACAAAACCAGACACGGGAACAGTTTCTAATAAACAATTAAATATACTCTTTGTGATTAATAAATCTCTGTCTAAAAAAACCCAAAACACTTGATTGTAGACTTGTTCTTGAAACAGGTCATGTCACCGTTGTTTTTACAAGGAAAGGGTTTGAATGTAGTGAAAGGTTGGCTGGAGTAAAGCCCTCAGCGCTCACTGCAGACACTCAGGTTTACATCCTGCCTCTGTAGTTCTGCCCTCAGGCATCCTGCTTGTATAGAAAGTTCTGTGAAGAGGGGCAGGTAGTAGTGTTCGTTTTTGTACACCTTGAGCAAGTGTGTTCAACGCTGTCACAGCAAAGGCCACATGGAGAATTAAACATGACTTTAAGACTCAGTTATATACATACGCAAGTATGCTTTAGGAGCTTTCTATAATTAATGAAGTTAATCAGATCTAGGAACATGCATTGGTGCTGTGCATCACCACACTGTGGAATCACCTTGTGTTCTGCATGGCAGCCACCCAGGCACACAGCTGGTCCATCTCCACATCCTGAAAGGTGTTCATCTACTGTATCTGCTGTTTTCAGATGAAACGTGGCTGTACCCTTGGCAACTGGGGTCCTCCGAACTGAGGCCACGCACGCTGGATCATGCACAAAGAAACGTGTCACATGGCCAAAATGTTGTGGGTGACATTCTGTCGCAATGTTAGTACGTCTCATTTCAGCCGTATTGTAGTATGAGCTGTATCATCAAATTATATTAAAAATACCTTTGACTGTCTGAAACTCTGATATTGCAATTAAAAGTTAAAATAAAACCATGTTTTGTGATTTTGAGTAGAAACTCAAGCTAAAGTAGACCAGTGATTCTCAAAGTGTGGGCTATGGCCCCATGATGGGCCATGGAGGTACTGCAGGTGGACTTTGAGAGGTCATTAAAAGTAATGTAAATGCATAAAAATATTAATGCTTATTTAAAAAATTGAATCTGATGCAACCCCCCCCCCCCCCCAAAAAAAAGCAATGAGGTTTAGATTACGTGTTTATTTTCTGTCGTAGGTGAACATAATACATGTGGAAATACTTCAACTCAGCCTCATGTATCAATCAAAGTTGTGACTAAAGGTGTCAGAGTGACCTGCGGTGTTCTGCTTTTGGGAATGGCTGATGTTGCACTGAACATATGACTTTTTTAGCAACCTGTGAAGTTGGGAAAAATAAAATATGAAAGTTTTGAGCTAAGGCGTGTGTAAATTTATGCACTCCAAATGGTTGCAATTATGTAAATTATACAAACCCTTTTTTCAGTTTGGAATTCTTGATTTGAAGTCTGATTTGAAACAATAGTCATAATGAAAAAGAAAATGGCTTCATTTTCCTCATGCATGCTTGCAACTGTCAGAACCAATCAAATGTGTTTTTGTTTACACCTTAAAAAAAAAAAAAAAAAAGTTTCCCGCTGTGGGGAAAGAGGTCTTTGCAGTTCTGCCAGCTAGTTCCAGCTCCTCAGTAGCAGCTTGCTTTCAGATGCATTGTATGATCTAATTGGACATCAGGCCTAGAGGATGCCTGTGATATGAGGAGACAAGACCCAGACTCAAAAGGGACAGCACGTTTATATGCATGTGTGTAGAAGGACTAGATTGTAATATCTGGATTTTAATCTGTTTACATGGTGTCACATGCTCCATCCTTTATTATTCAGAATTTTCTTTTTCTCCTTATTGCCGCCATCGCCACCATCACCTATTCGATTTATTTCTTTGTTTGCTTGTGGTAAATCTTTGCTGACCCACCCCACCTCAGCAAATCAGGCAGGCATCCTCACCGCCTGCAGGCAGGTGCAGAGGTCAAACAATGCAGAGCTTCATGTATATTATGGGAGTCGAAGGGATGCATTTGGGCACCCCACGAGTGTGTTGTAATAATGTCTGCTGGGGCGCTTCCAGACATTTGACAGCGCAAAGGCGCTACTTGTGACATGAGAAATTCCACGGTGAAATAAGTTTATTGATCCCTGTGGGCAAACTGGGTCATTTAAGCAGCAATGTGATGTGTAGGTTGGAGAACACTGGTAATGAAGGATACAAAAGCAAAATGTGCAAGTGTCCAAAAATAAGTCAAAAATAATTTCATAGCTTTTAATTTTAGGGGACAGACTACATTTAATTCAGAGATTTCAGACCATCGCTCCATTGCTTCTGGATGTCACAGCAGCGTGATTAATGTAACAATATCTAAGAACAGTTGGATCATTGCAGCCATAAAATGCAGCTTGTCTGCTCAAGTGCAGTGCATATACTCGGACTGAACAGTTTTAAAGGATGACTTCACTTTTTTACAACCATAATTGTATTAAACATATTGTCATCAGTCACGCCTCACTGTTCTGCTCATATTTAATGATTGCTTTGTTTGCTAAAAGTGCTCTTTTGAAAAATTGCTGGAGAAAGGAGTGAATGAGAGTGAGCAGGGCAGTCGTCACAGGCATTAAAGAAATCTCTTGTATTGTATCCACACCTCTTTTTTTTTTTTTCACCTGTACGACAAAGTTATACAACCCCTGGCAAAAATTATGGCATCACCGGCCTCGGAGGATGTTCATTCAGTTGTTTAATTTTGTAGAAAAAAATCAGATCACAGACATGACACAAAACTAAAGTCATTTCAAATGGTAACTTTCTGGCTTTAAGAAACACTAAACTCTGGACCAAATACAAACAACATGGGAAGGTTGTTAAAGGCAAACATACTGGTAGACCAAGGAAGACATCAAAGCGTCAAGACAGAAAACTTAAAGTAATATGTCTCAAAAATCGAAAAATGTACAACAAAACAAATGAGGAACGAATGGGAGGAAACTGGAGTCACGTCTGTGACCGAACTGTAAGAAACCGCCTAAAGGAAATGGGATTTACATACAGAAAAGCTAAACGAAAGGCATCATTAACACCTAAACAGAAAAAACAAGGTTACAATGGGCTAAGGAAAAGCAATTGTGGACTGTGGATGACTAGATGAAAGTCATATTCAGTGATGAATCTCGAATCTGCATTGGGCAAGGTGATGATGCTGGAACTTTTGTTTGGTGCCTTTCCAATGAGATTTATAAAGATGACTGCCTGAAGAGAACATGTAAATTTCCACAGTCATTGATGATATGGGGTTGCATGTCAGGTAAAGGCACTGGGGAGATGGCTGTCATTACATCATCAATAAATGCACAAGTTTATGTTGATATTTTGGACAATTGAAAGGATGTTTGGGGATGATGAAATCATTTTTCAAGATGATAATGCATCTTGCCATAGAGCAAAAACTGCAGAAACATTCCTTGCAAAAAGACACATAGGGTCAATGTCATGGCATAGGGTCAATGTCAATGAGCAGATCTGATTTGATGCAGGTGTTAATTTGGGGGATGAAAATTTACAGGGTGATTCCATAATTTTTTCCTCAGAATTGAGTGATTCCATATTTTTTTCCTCTGCTTGGTCTAAAAAAGTAACCGTTACTGACTGCCACAGTCTTTTTTCTTGATTTCTTATAGTGTTTCTTAAAGCCAGAAAGTTGCCATTTGAAATGACTTTAGTTTTGTGTCATGTCTGTGATCTGCTTTTTTTCTACAAAATTAAACAACTGAATGAACATCCTCTGAGGCCGGTGATGCCATAATTTTTGCCAGGGGTTGTAGGCTACGCCTCGTCCAATATAACTTTTCTTCATCCAATATTTCTCTATGTTGGACATCTTGCCATCCATCAATTGTTATGTTCTCCACCCCCCTCCCAAATTAAGCAAACAACAAAGAGTCAAGTAAATTAGATCAATTTATTTTGTTGTGAACAGCATATGATTGATTCTGATGCGATGAATGCTCCTAAAAACGTCAGTAGCATGCTTGTCTACCTTCTTAGTGTTTTTGGCATCCTTGGAGTTCAATATTTCCACCAGTTCCTCCTCCTGTGAACTCAGCAAACCTCACTGGCAGACGATTTTCTGCTGTTGTTGACATGTTTGTTGCCATTTTTCAACCAGCGTCTGTCAGCTAGTTTCTGACCTTCGTATGCCGCGCTGTAATTGGCTAGCTGTTGGTCAGTGGGAACCGATCCAATATAACTTTTGGTCCTAGCCTTTTTGGATCCTTTTGGATCCAACATAACTTTCTGGCGCCAAGCATGCCAAAATACAGGAAATAATGGACAGAAAGGCTAATCTGTGATTGGCTATTGCAATCTAAGTGGAGAACATAACCCTGGGAAAGGATGCACCATTCTTACTTCATATACATGATTGTATTATTGGGAATAATTTGCAGTTATTTTTCTATTATTGCGAGGAAAGACATTCCCTGGCCGGTGGCATCTTTCCATGCGCTGAAATCAATGGAATCATTGCTTTCATGCACAATTGTTTTGCTTGCAGAAATGCACATTCTGACTGACCATTTGGGTCAGCGCCCAAATATTGGGTCAGTCAGGTAACCAGAAACCAACATTTATTTATTTCTCCTGTTATTTATTTGGCCTAATAGTCAGTACATCACTTGTACAATGCTGTCTGAAGGAATATTGCTAACTATTGATACCAGTGAAAAGTAGATGATTTGATCATTTTTATCTTTCCCAGGTATGAAATACGGGGTGATATAGCGATCAGTATGTATGTCCGTCCGTTTTTGTTAGCACGATATCTCAAGAACGACTTGACCAATTTCATTCATATTTAGCATAAGTGGGTACTTGGGTGATTCCCAGACACCAGTTGATTACAGTAACCTTGGGGTCAATTTCAAGGTCACAATGAGATATTCACCCCTTATCAGCATGATATCTCAAGAACCAGCTTATCAGTTTCATTCATATTTAGCAGAAGGGGGTACTTGGGTGATCCCACGACACTTTGTATTCATGATTTGTGGGGACTGGGGGGGATATGTCATCTCTTGATGACGTTTAAGTGCAGGGCTTTGCCTATGTGAAGACATGCTGTTAGATCCTCAGCAGAAATGCATCCCTGTGAACCAATAGATTGATTGTATTGAGGTGTCTGGAACCCACGCGGGGTTCTGTGTCATACCTGTGGTTTCACTTCTCCTTCAGACTTCCTTTTGTGTCTTTTTGTCTCCTTGTACATCTGGTCATGGTGCATTGTGGAAATCGTACTGTAATGGGACACACTGCAGAATGTGTTAGCAACCAGAGCCACACTGTGGATTTTGTCTTGTAATTCTCTTATCTTGCATACAGGGTATTGGTAACATGCCTCTGAGCACGGCTGGCAGCAGCATCACGATCTCTACTTATCTGTGGTGGAAGTTAATAACTCGGCACCCTGTTCTCCCTCAGCTGTGTGCACTATTGTCTTTAATCCCCTGAAGGACTACTTTGCAAACCCTGATCGCCAACAGAAAATTAAGCCACATTCTTTATAGATGATGTATGTTACTGCCAAGAAAGCAAACACATGGTTACATTCAGTCAGTGTCTGCACAGTTACATGTGTGAACATATGGTACAGTTACTGTAGAAGTGGTCATGTATAAAATAGACGGTTGACCGCAACTTTTTAGTTGTTGTTTGACCTGTTGACTGAACTAGCTGATAGTACCAATGGGCATGAAGGCAGTAGGGACTATGGGAATCTAACATTTGGCCCCAATGATCTTGGTCCCAATAAATGACCTTTGGTTATTCAAATCATTGACCTCTGATTAACTGTGCCAGGACAGTTGTGGAATCCACCAAAATGTACGTAACATTTCATCCAAATTGGGTTGAAAACCAAATACCTTAACCTCGACCATTGCCAAAAATACTTAAGGGCTGTAAATCTTTGACATACCAAGTTGGGTTGAAATCTGCAAAAGAACTTGGGAGGAGATGGTCAACAGCACAACCTTTGCCCCAATGATTGACCTTTGACACATTTGTCCTTGCTGAGCAATTCCAGGACCAAGCTGCTTTTGTGTGCTAATTTGGTGCAAATTGGAGTGGAAAAACCAGAATTTTTACCACTGACCTCAATGCCCAATGATGGACCTTTGGCAAATTTGACAGTGTTATGATATAGTGGCACAGAGAGGGTTTTTGGGAAACAAAAGATGTGCAGTCTGTTATTGTCTTCTTTTGGGTAAAATAGACCATGCAGTGGTGTTTTTTATATTGAAAACGTGAATGTCCTGTAATTGAAAAAGGATTTGTAATTTGGCAACCCTGCATATCTGAGTGGGATGTTTGTATGTGAAGGAAAAAATAAAGTCCTCCAGTGGCAACAAATTCTACACATTAAGAACCTTTTTTGAAATTACATATTTAAAACAAATAATTTTCATGAAACATAAAGGAAGTCAGGTAATTTGGGCTGAAAGAGGTAAACTAAAAAGATAAATGAAGTCATCTTACTTGATGTAAGGGATGAAGTAATGTGCCTCATTTAAATGAGGCTGTGAGACTGTGTGTGTTTGTGTGCACGCGGGGGCATGTGTGAACTGTGAAAAGTGAAAACGCGAGGAAACACTGAAGTCATCCAGGCTTTCCACTCGAGCATGAACGCCACTTCCCTATAGATATACAATGCACGGCCTTGGTGCCCTGCCTCCTCTGCATCACATAGTCTTTACTGACTTTGAGTGCAGAACACATTAATGGTGAGAATCTGCAATGTGTGATGTTGTATTTGCATAAAATGTATTTTAATGGAACAAATTACAACACAAACACAGTAATGTTGTGCTTGTCTGCTGCAGAGGACGCAAGGAAACTTGTAAAGCTGGTGCCAAGCTGAACCTGTTGCACTGTTTTATGTGCTGCTGGACTCTTTCATGCTTTTTCAAACTCCTCGTAAAATGTTGTACATGTTGTGTTTAACAGTGAGATGTGGGAGAGGCTGATTTATTGTTTTAACAAGTGGTTGTTGACCTGTGTAGAATTTGGAAGTTCTCTGACTGAATGAACTGAAGTTACACCTGCTTTTAAACACTTGCTTCTATTTAACCTGAGCAGTGTGACTATTACACCAGGGAGTAAGAGGGGAGGAGGCTGAAACAGCCACAGGATTGAGTCTCAAAGCTTGACTGTCCATTTCACTGTACATAATGCAATATACCGCTGGCTGCAGTCCTCAGTGTTCTTGCTGTAGGCATTTTCCATCACAGCTGGGGGCTCAGACACTTTCCGTCCTGCTTATTTGATTGTTGGCTGGACAGTCGTGACCCAGTGACCTTCCTTCCTGTCGTTCTCCTGCTCATCGTTTCAGCTGTTCAGTGATAGTAGTCTGGACAGACGAGGGTGAAGATCGTCTCATTATCGCCTCAGCTTCCTCCTGGAGCCTGTCCAAATGGAATGTGTCAGCTTTCACCTCTGTGGCTACATCTGGATCCCTTTTTTAGTTTCACCCATCTCTGTAATTTTCTTCTTCTTTGTAAATACAAATTTCTTAGTTTGCTTCCCCCCCCCTACAGTTTGTCCAGGAGGAAGGTCTACTGACAGTTGTTGCTTTTTAATGTAGTGGTGTTCGACTTTGCCTTAATTTTCTGTCATGCTTGTGCTGGCAGATATCCAGTCCAAACTTGGTGTCTTGCTGCTGGGAGCTGCCGAGTCGCTACTGACTTCATTTAAACAGACAACCTTCTGGTTGCAAGTCCACTTACATTTGATTTACTTAATACAGAGTCACTCAGACTTAGATTTTTTTTTTTTATCTTTCTTTTGTTGTTATTACATCCATCAGTCCTGTTTCTTTTCTTTCTTATGAATAATATTATGTATGATATCTTAATTTGTGATTGTAGCTTCAGATTTGTCTACACTGAAATAAATGAAAGTTGGCCCAACCTTTAAAAACCAAACAAAAAGCAACTTTAACTTGTGACAAAAAAATCAAAAGCATATTTAAAATTTGGTTGAAACCTTAAATTTCAATATATTGTAAACCGTATTTTCACATCTGTGTTGTACAACGAAGAAAAGCAACACAAGCTGTGAACAATAAATGTGGTAATTTCTCTTACTAAATGTCTTAAAGCCATTGTTATACAAATGGATATGTCAACATTATTGCTTATTAATTTTTGTTGAACTATAACTAGTAAATCTGATAAATCTGCTTATTTCAGTTCAGCTACTTATGTCATCAACCATGCCTTTTTGCCTGTTCAGCTGTTGGCTTGTCTGAATTTGTATGAAACCTGGTGAAACTGATTGACTTGGCCTGTAATACCATGTAGCACCAGTAGAATTTGGACTGAAACTGCTTAAAGGGGTGGAGCTATTAAGCTCCCCATCAGAGCATGATAATCCTGAAACCGTGCTATTTCTCTGTAATGCAGAAAGCCTTTGGCTGTTGGTACGGATAGCTTTGCCCTAGAGACGGGCTTTTTGGCACTAGGTTGTGTGTTAACACGACCACATTGTAAGCGTTGTACAGGATGGTGTTTCTGCTGAACGTCAGTTATTGTGAGCAGACCCATCATTCTGGTTGGGAAATAATTGTTGTTGTGGTATTCTTGAATTCTGATTAACAAATCAGATGTGATTCCTTATTTGTCATGTTTGATGTGATTCAGGCATTTTATTTCTGTGTTTAAGTAATTTAGGTTGTCAGTTTTGGCAGTTTTAAAAGGTTTCCTACAAGTTTGTTAAAAATGACAATTCTGAATTTGTTTTCATAAAGTTTTCTAAAGACTTTTTTATAGGTTCACATGAAATTTTCATTGAATTCACAGGATTGGAATTCATGTGAAGTTGTGTTGTTTGTCTTGTTGGCTTTGAGACCATTCTCAAGACTAGAACAGGACTGGATGTCTCAACAAAGAGCAATCTTAACAGTTAAGATTTAAGAACGTGTGTGTGTGTGTATGTGTATCTACAATTGTCTTAATTTTATTGAACCCTTATATCTAAAAGCACAGCATAGGAGTGCTGGTTAGAGCTTCTTATGATGATGAGCTGTCCATGGTGCTGACCAGACATAGAACACATGTTAGTGTGTGGAACATTTCAGTGACCTATTTGTATTGTGTGTATTGTGTGTGTGTGTGTGTGTGTTTTAAATAACGGGGCAGAATCTTTACAGACAACACAAGATATGTGACAACTTTATCAATTCCTCATAAATTTACTCTGTATTAGTTCAAGTAGTATTCTGGTGATGTCTATTAGAAAAAGAAACCTCACACAGGCTGCACCTTTAAAAACACAAACTGAAATGGAAAACAGATTAGGGAAAAGAAACATTTCATTTGGATAAAATGGATATACTGTACTGATAAATGCACTAATGAGAAACTATGGTATGTACTGAAGTTGAAAAATGATAGTTCTGTCACCTCAGTTATCTGTATTATTATTTTAACTATGGTCAGGTCTTTGTATGATGCATATTTAGAGACCAATCTGTTATGAGTGACACAGCCAGGTCCATAAATATTTGGACAGTGGCACAATTACAACAGTACAATGGAGATGAACTGAACCAATAAAGATTGGTATGTAGTGTTGAATTTCAGGTTTATTTTAAGGGGTTTAACAACAATATTGCATTTATATTTTAGGAACTACACCCATTTTCATACATTGCTCCCATTTTCAAATGCCCTAAGTAATTGCACTTACTAAATATAAACTAAACTAACTAACATCATCAAATTAGTGATAGAACTAAGCAAACTAAATATAAAGATTAGAAGTTTTACAGCTGATTTTCTTTAGATAAATCAGTGGATGGATACATGAACATTTCCTTGTCATTGAATATGTCTTGGACTTTGTTTATATCAATCATTAAGAAATGCATTCAGTATGTTGTCAGTATGGTAAATCTGTCTGGAGTAAACAGTTCTCCAAAACAGTTTGACATGACAAGAACATCTACTGTTTGTAGAGAAAAATTTCCAGAAAATGCACAATTAATCTGAAGTAAATGAAATTCTCTCTGTCTCTCTCTCTGTTTATACACACCCTGTAGCCTACATCTGAAAGTTGCCACCTCAAATCTACAGTGTTCTTGCTAAACCTAAAAGGCTGCTGAATGAACATAAATAATTGATCAGTAATAACGTAGTGCTGATGCCTCCTTAAGCTGCTATGAAAGATCCAAGGTTTACGCTAGTGTATGAAACCCTTTCTCTGACTCCACACTTGGTTCAAGTCAAGCATTTCGCTTTTTATGTCATCTGATATCCTGAGGAAAACCTCACTTCCACCGTCTGCCTTTGTCTTCCTTGCTCTTGCTCTTTGTCACCCTTACGTTGTCTCCACACCTCTAAACCAGTATTTCTCATTCTCAGTTTCTTCTTCTCTTTTCATCTTTGGACTTGCTCCCTGCAGCCTGAAACCAAATTTAAACCGCACTCATGGAGACAAAAGCATGTGCTGTTTTTTCCGTTGCAGCACCACTTCACCAGCCAAGCTTATCTGCTACTGTGGTCGTCCTTGGAGAATCACTGAATAGATGCTTAGATTTTGCCTCAGAGATGTTCTCTCTCTCTCTCCCTCTCTCTCTCTCGGGGCAGTTCAGCTAGAGCTTGGCCTCGGTGATTTGCCACCTGTGAAAAATGAAGATGTGCGAGGCCAGGCATGTTCAAGGACAATTGGATTCTACAGAGTCGCAGTGCACCAATTAAAAAAAAAAGAAATTAGGTGAAAATCTTTGTTTAAAAAATCGCTTAAAAATAAAATGATACAGAGGCATATTTTTTTCTCTTCTTGGTTTGTAGTAGTTTTCCCCCTCTTTGCTGAAATGTGCATGTACAAGTTGGATGAAGAGGTACATCATGCTCCTCTCTGCAGAGGTCGGTAATGGAACACAGTGTTCTTAAAAAGCTCTCAGCTTTTGCTTATATATCACCACTCTTCATCACTTCCCAGAGGATTCTGGGTACATGCTGACACCTGAGTGCAGTGGTTTCCAAACTTATTTCTGTGGAGCCCCCCCCACGCATGCACACCCATTTTTTTTCCCTCTCCAGTTCTCTCTCCTTTTTTGTAGAACATCATAAAAAAAGTTTTAAAGAAAAAGATAAACCTCTCAGTGCGATACCAGGCATCTCCAGAAGCATGCTATAGTCCTGGGAAATCTATTTGGTGAGGGCTGACAGCAGGGGAATGTGGATGTGACCCAAACCTTCAAAAAAAAAAGAAAAAAAAAAGATGAGGGGACCTGTGTGCTGATCATCTGATGTCTCTGAGTCTCCGTTGATTGTCGGTGCAGTGCTGCACTTCAGCAGGTTTCAGACTTGATAGCTGGCATTTGAATGTTTTTTTCTCACAGGATTGCCTGTGTTTGCTATAATTGCTAATTATGGAGAAGAAATGGCATCATTATGTGGCTATGGCTTCTGATTTCAGCCTATTTGCTGCAAGTGTTTTCACCCCGCAGCCAGCGGTATTGATATACTGTTTATTCACTCTTCTTTCTAAATACATTTCAGACTTGTACTACAGCAAGAGTGTATAGATTCAGTTTGACAAATCCTTTTATTTGACTTGTCATTAGATTAGATAGAACTTTACTAATCTCCTGGGAATACTCCCTCAGGGAAGTTGATGTTAAAGCAGCATACGGGGTAAGAAGCACACAGAGTATGCAGTCAAAGTAAAAAACAATTTGAAAAATGTAAATATAAATACCAGAAATACTGCTCGCTACTGGCTACTACCGCTTCTCTCCTTCCCATCTTCTCTTCCTTTATTGCATTTTTGCATTTTTCATGAACATTAACTGAAATAAAATTCTATAAAGTGGCGCTTTTTGATGTAGTGGCTGAGGAATAAGCTTCTAAATCCTCATGATGGGAGTTTCTTGGGATGAGCAATGTGCTCCCATCTTCCCATCTTGTACTCCTTCTCTGTTAATAATCCAAACATGAAACTGTAGAACTGGTCCAAATGAGCCAAAGAAGTAGGGAAGTTAAATTAGTGCTAGAGCTGCCATTTAGGGGTTATTTACCTGGTTGTACACAGCGCTCACATGTCCTGTTTTGTCATAATTTGTGTATGAATTTAGTCATTTTTTTTAATTATCCATTAAAATTGTCTGTTTAGCTTTGTTAGTTCCTAAATGCTCATTTTCATCTTCATACTTGTATCATGCATTTGCTTACTTTATTGTGAAAGCATGTGTGATGTGTTTATATGCTGAATGTGTTTTTCTACGATCTCCATGGACACAATGTTTCTGTTTGATTACACTCCTCTATTCTTTGCAGAATGCAGTTTCCCCTCACTGTATTGTAGTGCAGATTGTGTTTTGCTCTACTCCATAGCAGACATATTTTTGGCTGTGTTGGCACTGCAAGATGATGAGCAAAGTAAATTTAATTGTCTGCCTTTTCAGCAACTCGCTGGTCAACTGCAGAAGCACATATATATTTAGACTGGAACTAAGTAGCAGAAAAGTTTCTATTTTCTTGACCCTTGTGTGCTTTATTTGGATTGACAGTTGTTTAATTTGGTTAGTTTTTAGAGGTATACGGCTTCTTAGGAATAAGGAACTTTTGCCTCCAAATATGATTTTTATCATTTCCTATTCCACTGTAATTATCATGTACTGTCTTAGATTTTTATTTTCTCCTTCGTAGTGCAGGGCTCTCCCCAGACATTGGAACAATGGCGCCGTACCGTCATGAGTGTAGTGTCATCTCATGATGTTTTAGCAGGAGACTTGGTGGAAATCTAATGGCACGCAATCCCGCTTTTGCCGGAAATTTCACATAAACCTCTTTATTTTATCCTCTTTGCATCCAGATGAGACAAACCATGACAAAACAAGCCTTACACGAAGGCAGATCTCTGCATTTTTTTTTTTGTTTTTTGTTTTGTCTTGGTGGGGACGTATTGATCGCTGGGCCGTCTGGGGAGGAGGCACGGAGGCAGGTGCACAGCCGACTCGATCAACGCTGTTGGCTGCGGGATCGATCAGATCAGAGGCTAAGAACGATGCTGCAGCCTCTGTGACAGTGAACAGGGAGGCTTTTATGAAGAAAACAGCAGAATGGAATTTGAAAAACTTAAGGTACCGAGACACAGTTTGAGATTTTGGTGCTGGACAGCTGCATGCATTATTTCCATTGTATGTTTTAAAGAACACGTCGCACTGAAATCATAACATTTCCAAGTGTTTCTGACAGTGTTTCTTAGAGGAAAACGCGCACTTGAATGAAATGCTGCTAACATTAAAACCGGAACCATGGATTAATTGCAAAGTCTATATACGTGTGCTGTGGCGTTATGATGACTCGTTTTTAAAGCGATAACTGTTCATTTTGATGCAGTCACGGTAAAAGGAGCCACTTTCCACTGTGCAAAAACGTAGTGCGCGTGCACACTGTGCGAGTGCGGTGTGCACTGCTCTGTTCCAAAACAGTCTCACGTCAAGACAGACACTCAAAGTAAAATAAAAATAAAGCCTACCAGCTCCACTGAGAAGAAGAAGAAAAACCTGAACAGTCATCCACTTGTGATTTCCAAAGTCCACTCCACCAAAGGAGTCCCCACGCACGGATCACACGCGATCGCCAGCCGTTGTTACAGAGCTCCTCACAAAGTTCTCTCACGGTTAGATAGAAAGTCCATTATCTCCTGAAAATAATGTATTCTGACTTTTCCCCCGATGGGGGGGGAAAAAAAAAAAAAAAAAAAATTCCATTTGCATGTCAACCCTGTACAAAACAGCATCATGAAGACACTCCGTGTGCACGCTCAGTAGAACTAAAACAGTGTCCAGCGACACAAACGGCAGCGTCACCACACGTTTAAAATCCAAAATATGACAGACTCTGAAAATGTTAAGAGTTTTAGGGTGAAGTCTGTCGACTCTGGTCTCTGTACAGCCTCTGTAAATCTGAACCTTTACTTTCGAATGAAAGCTCACAAGCTTCGTTATCGGACAAAGCAGTGTTCCTTTCTTCACTGTGTCAGCCTGATGTTTCTGCTTTTCCTAAAATGTGCATCACATGCTGAGAAATGCTGACAAATGCAGAGTAAATGCAGAGTAATAAGACATTTTCCAGAAATACACCTGTTGACTTGGGGAGGAAAGCTGGACCTTTTGTTTTTCCATTTTTTGGCAGTATAGAGGGATGTCAAAATCTGAATCACAAGGACAAGATGAAATTTTAACACTTTGAAGTGAATGCCCCCAGCCTTGGTGATATTGTGACTTGGGAATTCAAACTTTTCAAATTGAAACTATGCAGGGAAAAGTGTAAAAAAGTCTGGAAACTCCCACATGTTAAATTGTCTTTCTGTACATTATTTTTTTCTTTCAAATACATTTATTGCACATTTGTTACATATAGTGTGTCAACAAAACAAACATTTTCGATTAATTTAACTAATCAACAATTCAGCACAGAGTCAGACCGGAAACAGCACTAAAAGATTTTCATTTTTGTCTTTGGGCTTCAGGACACAAGGTCAGCTAGGGCATCGAGTGGAAGCGTTGTGCGCAGTGATAGTTCCCAACAGCACTGCTATACTAAAAATTTCTGGGGAGAACCCTGTAGTGTGTTCTATCCATCCAGTGGAGTTGAAATGAAACAAGATTGGCATGCAGTGTGGACCCCCAAAGTCCATTCAAAGGAGTTTAACAACAATACTGCACACCTTTACACACCAGACAAACCAAACACAACAATCATTGTCAATACAAATCTTCACCCACACAGCCAGCCCTCTCCAGATGAGGTTTCTCTGGCAACACAACCTGTTTTTTATTTATTTTAACCTTGTCAAAGAAAATATTTGAATGTGCCCATCTGCTTGAAATGTTTAATGTCGAGTTTATTTCTGAAAATAATGTTCAGAATTAGAAATGGTCTTTGCAGTGGCTTTTGCAAAAAGCTGCAGAGCTAATGAAAGATTGCACGGAGCTAATGAAATGCCTTAAACACTTATGTATTATTTGGAATTCTGACTTCCTGTTATGAATCATGGCCTTTAGTGACAATGTGTGCTTTATGAATAACTAGCATGTTGTTTTTTTTAAACATTGTACCATTATATTTATATCATAGATGGATATTGTTCTGTCCAATGAACATGCAATATTATTTCGTACCTGAAGGTGTTTTAAAAATTCAAACACTGGATAAAAGACAATTAAAAATGGACAACTGTTGTTTTCCATTTGGCACAACTTCTGAGTAGTTCAGGTAGTTATTTCTAAAAGGACACTTTTTCTGTTTGAAGTGTCACTTTCATTACTCATCACATTTTTTCTCTCAACCAGCATGTTCTCCTCTTGCCACAATGTCATCTTACATCAGGCTTAACAGATCATAACCCACACTGAAAGCAACAATTATTTTCCCATTTTGCTGTGGCTATTGATCTTTCTCTTGGTATACTCAAGTCGGGTTACAATGGATTATCCCTCAGATAATGCAGAGTGACGTACATAACTCTGAGGTTCATAGAGATAGATGAAGGGTATGCATTTCTTCTTCATCCCAAACTTTTTTATTTTCAATCTTTGTTGTTCCCCAGACAGCGGACAATGTAAAATAATTTGCAATATCAGTCTGGCATCTTTGAATACGTCACGGTATCCATGATGATGGAATTGCCAGAAATAGTAGGCTGTCCATCAGAAGAATCAACAGAGGCGCTCCCAAACATAAATCTGGAACATGAAAATCAAAACAATCTTCTCTGGATATTATCATTCAGTAGGGGTATCTGGAG
Source organism: Thalassophryne amazonica (assembly GCF_902500255.1). NCBI lineage: Eukaryota > Metazoa > Chordata > Actinopteri > Batrachoidiformes > Batrachoididae > Thalassophryne > Thalassophryne amazonica. The sequence continues at coordinate 13,935,940 of NC_047124.1, forward strand.
AATCACAGAGTATCAGCAAAGAAATACAGGTAACATCCCTGTGTTCTAGAAGAGTCACTTGGGTAGATGAAACATCCCTCTGAAATCTGACACATCACACAGATCTGTGTAATCTTCAGTTGTCATTTCATGTCCCTTTAGTGTTGTTGTGTTCACACACTATAATTCTAAGTGGCCTGCCTGTCAAACAGTTTGGGCAACACTGGGATGTTTTTTCCTTGAAATTTATGCAGATGCAGTTGGGTTTGTGCAGCTCTGCGGATACAGATAATTTAATGGTATACTGTGAAGAACATGGTTATTAATTGTCACTATATTTACAAAGATATGAATAAATGCACACAGTTTACCCACTTATAAATATATACTTGGTAGTAGTACTTGTGGACATGAAGACAGTCCTTGCCTCCACTGGTGAGGTTATCAGTTTGTTTCCATTTTTTTTTTTGACTGAATGTCAGCAGCATAACTCAAAATGTTTCAGCAGGTTTTATTCAAATATTGCAGAAAGGTATGTTGTGGGTCAAGGAAGAGTTGATGAAAATTTGAAAAAGATGTAGCATCAGAATCCTACTTAATAGTTCAATAATGTCTCCCATTGATTTCCATGTTGTTCATGTTTCAAAGAGACACGAATAGATTTAAATCAAAATTGTTGAAGGTCTTTGGCCAAGGAAAAAGCTGATTAAATATTGAACTACATACAGATACAGAAACATTTTTAATGAATATTTTTGTAATGTCTGTAATTTCTTGTTTATATCTGAAAATGTTGTGAAAAAGGCATTAATTACATTTTGAACAAGACGCGGAGGCAGAAGCTTTTTTTTTTTTTAATACCGCCCATTGAATTTATCTTGAATGTATTTTATTTTCTCTGTGAATAATGTAAAACACAGGGCCTTAGTGCTGAGGACCCCTCTAATCTGAAAAGGTCAACGAGACGCCCATATATTGCCTGGCTACAGCTGATAGATGTTTACTTTCATCAGGTGGGGATGGACTGGTTGTCTGCCTGGGTGGTTGCCAATCAGGACCCAGGGCAGTTCCATATTGTGGTGGATGTGGTGATACATAGCACCAGTGTGTGCTTCCATATTTGAGCTGATCTGACTGAGTTTCTATACTTTGGCAAAACTGTGCCAAAATGGTAAAAATGGGAAATTATGGCTTTTCACTGAAAATGTATCTAATTATTTCCAACACAGAAGTTTGTTTTATTGTTTATTAATTTAGTTGCCAGTAGGATATATGAAAAGTGGATGACAGATTGGACAAATTGGTCTTTGTTCAAAGAGGAATTTTGGTGTAGATATCAGATCTAGGGGTGGAGTTTCTTTGATGTGACCACAAGGCTTTGATGTTTGATTCTGATTCCTTTGATACTGATCCAGCCTTTGTTTGATCTTGACCAAAGGGAATGTCTTTGATCCTTCACCTTTGATACTGAATCCTTTTAACCTGATCCTGATGTCAATCCTGACTTTGATTTTGAATTGACTGATCTTTATCGAAGCATCAAAAACAGCCACATAGAAAGCCAGACAAATGGTAAAGAAAAAAAAAGCCTCTGTCAAGATTTAAAGAGGGGTGATCACAAACATTTGCCAACAATCAGGATTAAAGCTCAGGATCAAAGCTGAGTGATTAGGATCTCAGGTCAGCAATCATTACTGAAGACAGTTAGAGAAGTGATGAAAGCGATAAATAACCCTCACTGAAAAAGAAAAGGATAAATGGTAAATGTCAACAGTTTAAGAATGTTGCATTTTGCTCAAAAGGTTTGGAAAACGTTCAGTGCCATTGACCTAAAAATTGTTTGAGCATTGTTTAAGATCATCTTGACCTCACACACTAATTTGAAAAATGACAGCCAACAGGTTCTCCATATTTCCCGTTTGCTGTGCCATTTCTCCAGCGCCAACATTCATGCTTGTGTCCATTAATTTGCTCATTTGGAGGTAATTATGTATGATGCTACTTGTCAGAATGCACACGTGTGCAGTTTGGCGAGTGCGCTGCTGATTTGCACCGCTGTCTATCACAGTAATTAAACTACAAAGAGAGGTGGAGCACCTGATTGATTTCTTTAACCTCTTTTGTGTGTGAAAATGGTCCAAATTCAATTCAGTATGACAGCAGTAATGCTCACATGCAGGCACACACACACACACACACACACACACACACACACACACACACACACACACACACACACACACACAGAAACCACTCCCTGTCTGACCAGGCAGAACACTGTCGCACGTTCACGCCATTAGCAACGCTTCAGCTGATGGACTGTTGAAATCCCCGGATATAAAATCTGCTCATGTGAAGTGTTGCTCTCTGTGTGGAGAGAAACTGCAAAAACAATCTTCATCACCAGCCACCCTGTTAAAAGAGGCTATCATGTCAGTGTTCATTTTGAAATGCTTAAACACATGCACTTCCACGGAAGTCGCTTTCCAATGTTTAGAGATGCTACAGTCGTCTGACTGGTTACAGGCTTGTTGAGATTGAAGCAGAACCAGGCAGTCACCAGGGAGCCAATTACTATTTCAAAGATTGCCTGTTTTCATCTATTTTTTATGTGGGGTACATTGAGGAGTGGCTTTCCCATATAACCCCTGTCTCATTCTCCCAGACCATCCATTCAGAGGCAGTCTTCACTTGGTATCAGGAGTACGACTTTTCATGGTGGTAATCATGAAGCTGCGGTGGTTTAGTGGCACATATTGTAACATACTGGGTTGCTGCCACTATAATCTGACTGCAGATGTGTGGCAAAACATGGATGAATTAACATTAGTTAGCTGGCTTGCTATTATGCAGTAGCTAGCTAACATGATTTTGGTTTGCTAGCTGGTAAGTATAAATTTCAGTTGTGATCAGTAGGGCTGCAGCTATTGAATATTTTTGGAATAAAGTATTTTATCGATTAACCGAGTAATTGGATAAAAGTACTTTGGGTGTTTAAACAACATCAGTAGTGGCAGGGCTCTCCCTAACCAATGGCACAATGTCGCTGTGCCGTCACGTGGATTTGTAAGTTTTGGCTGTTCCCCGTCTCTGTTTTCCTGGGTAATTATTATTATTAGTTTTTTTTTTTCCGCATTGTTCGCAAGTGTTTTGGAGCTTTGCCAAACCACAAGCCCAGGCGATCTCTGAAATCTTCCGTCTGCAGACTGTACATTCTTTTTTTTTTCCCTCTTATTGCACATTTCATTTGCACTTTTTATTGCTGTGATTTATTCAGTGTTTAGTGTATATTTATACATCCTGTCCAGAGTGCAGCTCAAACCAAAGTCAAATTCCTTGTTTTCTGTGGATACTTGGTGAATAACACAGCCTCTGATAAATGGCTGTGGAGTTCAGCGTTTCCAGAACAGCTGCTCTGATAAATTAACTGTACAGCCTGTTGATAAAAACTCTTATCAAATCTGAATATAGGCATTTTTTTTGTTTTGAATAGTTAAACATGACTCATTTAAAGTGCGTGTCCTTTCCCTTCATCTGCAGAGGTGGAGAGCAGCCAGTGGAGCAAGCTGTGTTGTTTTTTTTTTTTTTTTTTTTTTTTTTTTTTTTTAATATACAAACACACTGCTTCACTTTAAATGCATAATAAGTCCGTTTCAGATGATCAACGCGGACCCTTTCTCTTAAAAGGCTTTATTTTACTCAGTGTGTGGCTTTGTAAACTTGTCATGTTACCTGCTACATTGATTAGCGCTAATATTGGTTATGGGTATGCTTTGTGGTCTTCTTCTCAGTGTTTTGTGGGAGCGTAACAGAGCCACCTGCAGGCCTGGCGGATATACTACAACTTTAAACGAAGCCTCGAGGCAAATAATTTGCCTCTAACATTTTTTGTGATTGAATTATTCAAATTACTCAATTAATGGTTTCAGCTCTAGTGATCAGCACTCAGTGTAATGTGTTATAAAGGCATATTATGCATCTTTGATAGTGCTGATTTTGATTTGATTGATTGAGTTGATCAGGTTGCTCTCTGAAACATCTTGAGACTTTGTGGGATCCCCAAGAAGTTGCTGGACATCATAGCAAGCCTATACACAGGTACTATGATTGCTGTATGGAGCGATGGCAAAAAATCTTGTCTCTCCCCTCATTGACAACTGGTGTTATCAAGCATGAGTTCTGGTTCTTTCAGGGTCCAATGCTTGCATGGACTGCATGTAGAACTGGGTTGTGTCAACCAGCAGTTTCAATGCTTCTGGTGATGGGGAAAGTTTTACTGATCTTGACTTCATGGACTATTCTGCGATCTTTGTGGAATCAATGGATCTTGCGATTGCAACACTTGAGAGGCTGAGCAAGGAGTCAGGGTCTGAGTTTGCCATTGTTTTTGATCAAGACTAATATCCAGGCTTTCACTTATCTCACCAGTGATATTCATGTGTGGGTCCTCAGTATTTGAAACGTTAAGGTGGCTGGTAAGAGCTTATAGAGTCATGAGGTTGCTGGAAAGAGGTGTTTGCCAGTGCCAAGCCGATATCTTTGCAAGAGAAAGATGCCCAAATCTTTAGGGTCCTGGTGTTTCCTGCCTTACTGTATGGTTGTGTGACTTACAGGTAAGCAGTGACCAAAGGCAACGACTGGATGTCTTTGGCATTAGGTCTCTTTAGAGGATTCTTGGGTACTGCTGAATGACTTTGTGCCAAATGAGTGGTTACTTAGGGAGATTATGTGTCACTTGCATAGCAATTTATGCTCTGGAAAATGTTGCTGTGGTCATCATTTCCTTCTCTTGGTTTCTAGATTTTAAGTTTTTATCCACTGTACAGTGACAAAAGGGTGTTTTTTTTCTATCTTTTATTTTGCTGTACTTTGGTCACATCCTACTATCGTTACAATAATCTATGCTCACTCTATGTTGGTTTTAATGAGCGTGTCAACAATTTGCCTAAAACATACAATCTACACTGGCTCAGAGGTAGAATGCCCTTTCTGTAGTTTGAGCCATTGTTTTCTAATGAAGAGACTGATAGCTACAGGGCAGTGCTGTGCAAAGTATCACACATCTGGAAGGAAGATTACGGCATGACGAGATGTCCACAGTTGGACACCAAATAACTATTTGTGAAAATAGCTTGATTCTAAATGATCATTTTGTTTGTTTTTCACTGCACATTTGGATGATGACCACCTCGTCTCACAGTCAGCAGAGTGTAGACAGCTTGTCTTCTGTAGTGGTCCTAAATGCAAATATTAGATATTAGCTTCTTTCCTAATCCTCTTATTGCTGAACATCCTCCTGCCATTGCAGGCAATTGTGGGTATTGGGTGTGTAACGCTCAACTCGGTACAGTAAAACACAACACCCAGCTAGAAACTGAGAAGTAATACCCGATGAGGGAGGGGAGGAGGAACACATGTCAGCAAAATGTTAATGTTGTTTCTCATTACTGCTGAGCTGTTGGAAATGGCACATGAAATAAAGCATCTCCTTCCATTGTCACTGCATTATGGCTGAAGCACCGTGTTGCAGAACACAAGAGGGTAGGGATAAGGGCGACAAAGGGGAGTGTTGAATTATGGGAATGATCCAGTGGTACCATAGGTGTGCTCAAAGCTGGTGTCCCTCTGCTGTGTATTTCTGCCGCTTTCATCATGGCTCCACTGTGCTCACTACATACATGCAAAGCAGATTTTTGACAGACAGAGGGCCAAAGTGGGGGAAAAGGAATGTTAGATGTGGGAAATGAAATGTGAAGGTTGTTTTCCTTCATTTTGATTTGTTCAAAGCACCTTAGCTGATCATGTACAGCTTTTTGGTTTTTATATGTGCACCATTGTATTGACTCAAACCCCAGCCCTTGCTAATAGAAAAATTAAGCCAATGCAAATATTTTCTACTGTTTGCTTGTTGAATAGATTGCTGGAGAATCTCCAAGGGCACCTTTGTAATTGCGTTTACAGCATTAAGTACTTCTATGTTCATGTTTCCCTGCCCTTATTTCACTGCAGTGTTGCTGTCACAACGCAGTTTATTCAAACTATTGCGTCGAGCATGTGATGCAACTCACCTTGACCTCTGGAACATTTTCAAAATTGCATGGTTTTACAGCCAACCTTTTATTTTAATTGTTGTTGAGATCAGTCCTATTAGTTGTAATAAAATTTTACGTGCCCAGATGATTGCTGGCATCTGGGGATTGATGACATTGATGCAAAAAGTGCAGCAGGATAGGAGTGCAACGGGCTGTCTCTCTATGATACAGGTTTTAAGCTGAATCCTCATATTGGCTGTTAATTTTGGAGGTGATACTAAAAAAGCAAGCAGGTGCAACCAAAAATAAGTTGAGATCTCCTAAGTTATGATAGTCAAATACAGGAAGAAGCTCTTTAAGGACCTGTGGCATCATTACATGATTGCGTGATAGTTGGGGTGGTGTGTTTTTTTTTTTTTTTGGGGGGGGGGGGGGTGAAGGGTGTCACATTCACACCAACATGGTGAGCAAGATGTAGTAGAATGCAGTTCATAAATTGTCACAACACAAACTCGAACAAAGCATTCAAACAAATTAAGTCAGTATGAGGAGGCACATCATCACCTGTGCAACACTGTAATAGAAATGCTCCGGCTTTTAGCCAAAAATGATGGGGAAAGTAACACATTTTTTGTACTTTAGAACAAAGTGTTTAAATACTGTACTTGAGTCTTTCTGCTGAACTGAATTACAGTGTTAATATTATTGCAGTCCTGTGCTGTGCATGCCGCGTTCGTCTGGAAAGATTCATTATTTTCCCAGAACTGTCGGTGGCCCTGTCCTTTCTTTTTTTCTGCTCTGCATTAATTACTAAATATTGCTAGCACCAGCCAGAGTTTTGAAAGTATCCAAAAGTGGTGATAAACCATAAAAGATTTGCTTCATTAATTGCAAAGTTGTCACCAGCTGCTGCAGATTATCTGTGTCTGACCATGTCTGCTTGGAAGGTGTGTTACCTTATAGGTTTGTACAACAACACATACAGAGTTTTTTTAATTGAAGAATGCTTAAACTTGTGCAGTTCCATCTATACTGCATTACATCATGAACATCTAACAACATGTTAGACACATCTAATGTATAGACGCACAGACAGGCCATGCACGAGTGACATCTTTACACAGATCTGCATGTATGGCACACTCACCTGTCTCCAAGGAGCAGGTTGCTATCGTAGCATGCACGCAGTTCATCTGCTGTTCTTATGCAAAGAACAACCCCAATATTGCATTTATCACATAAGCTACTCATAAAGTATCTGCAACAATATTGCGTTGATATTGCGATTGTAGAAACAACTACTGCATCATTGGTGCATGTGTGAGAGATGTGTATGAGGTTTGTGCCTCTGATAGGGTTCTGAATTGTTGCATAGAGTAACACCAAAAACAAAGTTCAGTCATATCTGCCAGATCTAAGTGTGTGTGTGTGTGTGTGTGTGTGTGTGTGTGTGTGTGTGTGTAGGTGTGCACAATGCTGTAAGTGGGATGTTAATTGAGAGGATAATAATCTACTGTGAAGCCCTCAGCTACCACACATGGGTGCTCTTTAGCACCACTGCTACCTTCCTTTCTTCCCAGACATGGATAGGCCAGACCATTATTACATGCAGAGTTAACAGGATCCCAAGCATATCATTATTGCACACTTATTACTGTTTGTAGGAGTGCAGCTGACAAGGTTGCTGGCTCATGCCTTCAGACCGCCAGTTTTCCATTTCTGGTCAGCATTGGCTGCTCTCTCTCTCTCTCTCCCACTGGCACTATTCTCCCGTCCATGCTCTGCTGCACATGGATTTCCATAAAACTATAGACAAATGAAGGGTTTCTTGACAACGTGCAATGTGTCTGTTTGAAATAAAACTGCTGCTTGGTATTCTTTTTGGAGTCTTCTGAAAGAAAAACACAGATGCTCCACGCTTCGAAATTGTTAAAATTTTGTGAGAAGGAAATGCCTGATAACCTAATTTTGTGAGGAGAAGGAAATGCCTGATAACCTGAATAACATTCGGTAGTTCTATTCTCAAGGTAGAAGTAATTTTCTCCATGAAGAGTCACATTTTTCAAACAGTGGGTGTTGTGTTGGAAAGAGACTTGAAATATTGATTATTGCCTTTGCAGTCAGTGAGTGTGAAGAGTTTTGTCACATGATTCTGGGATGCAGATGGTCTTTTGTTCCGTCCTGAAATAAAATCAACATCAAACATCTAACAAGTGAATATGTGATTCAGACTTTCCTTAAAACTTTCAGCTTTTGCACAGTCTTGCTGATAGAATCCCTTCCAAATGTTTTGGCATCAGCCCGAGTCATTGTGTTGTGTGTTGGGGGGGGCGTGGCTGGATGTTTTGGTGTTCTTTTCTTTTCTTTGCTCTCCAGGTGGCATGAGGGCTGATTTGTCTGTGAAGAAGGTGCTGGCTGAAGAGTCTTCACCCTCATCAACATCATGGAAAGCACCTGTGCTTGGTGCTCACGTGCAACCTGGACGACTTGCAGCTGAAGCAGATAATTGGATGGCGTTCTGCATTTAAGTCATGTGTGATTCAAGCAGAACTGCCGGGAACTCGACCTTGTGACGTTCGTTTGTGAGACGCTGAGGACCGCGCCTGGGTTTGACACATCGAGCCCGTGAAGCAGGGAGGGGTGAGGACACATGCTGTCAGCACACACGAAAGGTAATTAAGTGTTTAAGTACTTGTTGATAGTAACTTGGTGTTTTGTTACACAGTGTACTGGAATTGTAAAGAGAATTGCGTAGTTTGCTTCTCACTGCTGTGGCGTGAAGGATAAGTGATCCTCCACTTGTTGTGAGAGGCTGCTCATTTGCATAAAGTAAAAAAAGGACACTGACCTGAGTGTGTTGCTGGCAGCGTGTGTTTATTGGAAGATATAGTTGTATCTGTTGATTTACCTCACCGTCTCTTTGCTTCACAGAGAATCAGTTTGTCGTGTCCACCTGGGGGGTGTTTGGCGGTGGTAGGAAGTCCAGGAGCGCCGGCTTTAATCCTTGCGGGCGCTGGAGAGCGAGCCGCGGATCACTCCACCAGAGGGACGTTGTTTTTTTATGTTTTTACACTTTTAAACACAGGTGTATAATAAATAGTTTTTGTTTGGAACCGCTTTCTGGTTATTTTTAGCGCTGGGTCCTGTCTGACGCAGGTTCGCTCCTCAATCCGCGTCGACACACAACACATTGTTTTTTGCTATGCATTGAAGACATTTAGGTTTGACATCATAAAAACACAGTTTAGAATGTCAGCCTTTAGTTTCTGGTATTTACATCTAGATGGTAAATGGCGCAGAACGTGCCTGCTTTTGTATCACCCCTGCCATTTTTAGACTATCAGAAACCGGAATAGATGCACATCTTTTCTTTATGCATGCAAATCTGTTTCCTCAACATAAATGTCTTTCAGTTGCATCTGCTTAAAGGGTAACTCCAGCATTTTTCATCAAGGCCATTGGCGTCAAAGGTCAGACATAGGTTATTCATTTATTTGCTAGAGGTCAGTGATCTTTGAGAGGTCACATGTTTGGTGCAGCCATTACTGTCTTCATGCTCAGGGGTACAGCTACTGCGTGTATAAAAATAAAATGTGTGGCCTCCATTAAAACATCCATTTGTTTTCAGAGGTCAGCCGCAATTTACAAGAAAAATCTGCTTGCATGTGATCACATTAAACTGTTACTTGCTCCAAAACACAACTCCACTGTGGACTCCAACATAGGCGATTAAAAACTTTTGACTCCTCCTCCCAGTCAGAATGATCTCATCCCTTACTGGGAGTACAGGCGCTTTGATCTACAGCTTGAGAGAGCGAAAGAGCGCGCCAAACTACTGTTCAGCCCCACGCGTTCCTCGAGACCAGCTCCGCATGACGACATGCCACTATTTTTATACTTCAACACGATCACACATGTGCACGCGACCCCACACCCCCGTGCACTTCACTGACTCCCAGCTCCGCCCAGCTGAACTCGGCAGGGAGTCTGAATAGACTTGCATTGGGAAACCAGCTCCCCATGAATATTGAAAAGGGTTTTTAAGCATGCAGCGTGTGCATGCTTCTGAGTTGGTCTGAAGATTTAGAGCATAGTGAGAGATGGTCTCCGTTCTGCTGGTTGTGCATTTATACATCAACATGGTCCTGACTGCTTGGTTAAACTGCAAAATCTACAAGACAATTACTACTATAGTCGCTGCAAAGGGATGCACGAGTGTGTGACTCGTCTCGGTGGACTGAACTGATACAGGTGAAACCTGTTTTGGTATTAATTGGACAAGCTGTGATCATTCAAAAACAGAAATAGATCTTACTCTGTCAGTTTGTGTTACGTCTCCCATGGCTACTTTCAGTGTACTCAATGACTATTTAGATGGCGCCATTCTGGAAGTGTCTGTCTTTTTTCCCCTCTTTATATTTACATACATTTGTATGAAGTGGTTTAGCAAGTGCTGTGTGTTTGATAACCCGATTTGGAAGACAAGATCACAGTTCACACATGGATTTGTGTGTAATCCAGGATTAATAAATGAACACCCGCTATCATCCAAAACGTAAATAAATGTTTGCATATGAGTAAACATAATCTGTTTTCTTGGCTTGTTTGTATAGGTAAATCTGATTCGGTTGCATTCAGCATTGTTCAGAATAGCATTTCAAAGTTGATTCCACAGCAACTGGCCATCTTGTTTAAGACGTTGCCAAGATGACTGCCAGTTATTACAGAATGAAGGATTTCCTGTAATAATATTTGATGTGGTAATGGTCTTAAATGATATTTTCTCCACTGATGCTCATGTCTGAACTGGTGTTTGTTTATTCATTCGCTTGCGTTGCCCCGGGATATAAGTATCTTTATTAAAATGACTCTTACTAACCAAATGCTAATCGTGTCAAGAGAATGAACTGGATAAATCTTAGAAGTGGTTTGGGTAATTTTTCTGAAATTGCTGTTTGTTTTAGGTCATTAAAAGTTAAAAGGATTTAATCAAAATAGATAAATAAATAAATAAATTCCTTCGGCTTATTTTGAAAATGCTGCCACCCTTACTCGAGCACTCGCACAGAGACACACACTCACACACATGCAGACAAGATATGATAGTTGGCGTGCAGCAGCTTGTCGCAATGCCCTGGGAGGCTGAGTTGGTTTTACGAGTGAACTCTTGCACTGAGCACGCACCACACCAGGCATCACACCTCTGCTTGAGACTGGATCTTATTAATTCACACCTTGTGACTCTCTTCCCATCTTGTTCACCCACCTAATAGACCTGACAGCTGTTCACTGGAGGGATGTGACCACATTCAACACAGGAGGACCTTTTTTGAGCAGATTGAAGGTTTACACAGGGCTACTATTTCGGTCTTTAGTTCCACAAATGCAATAAAAACACATGGATGATGATAAGAAAATCCAATTTTATGGTTGCTGCATTAATCAGAACTGCATGGCTGACTGATCAAGTAAGTAATAGATAGTAAAATTGTTGGCTATTGTAATTAAAAATGCTCCTGAGTACAGATGGATTCTTACTTATCAAGCAGTTATCTACTGGAAACAAATCTCAAATGTTTGCCTTATTGGGCTACCCCAGTTTTTTCCCAAAGGTTTTATGCAGGTCCCCCTTCTTGTAGATGAGAATATTTTGAGCCCCCTCCATCATATTGCCTGTAGAGCACAATTTTGAGTTTTGCTTTGAATATAATCCTGGATTACTCATTTGGCGAGGTAATGTTGGCTGCTGCTTTTGTGGCTTGGGTTTGTAAGACAGATGGGACTGTGCATGGGTTAAGATTGTCCAAATGCAAATCTGGGTTTGAGTGCATATCACGCATACTTGTAGTAGTTTGTTGACTCTGACAATCCTAGTTAGCAGAATTTATTCAGGCTCCTTTATTTGTCTTGGTGGAAACAAGCCTGGATTATCAATTTAGCATAGCAGGCAAATGTGCTCAGCCCTGCTGAGATGCTTATTGAAGACACATGAAAATGCTGTTTTCCTCCAAGAAAACCTGCCTTAAATTCATTAGCAGTGTCAAAATATTTGGAATGAAATGCCACCGAATAGCGATTATGGTCTTCCTCAGTGAAAATTCTCTCTGGACTCGTTCGACTTGTTTCCAGCTATTCCGTCTCCGCCCGTTTCTCTGTGAGTCAGCGGCTGGATTTGATGGGAACACACATCCTTCCCCTTTGACCCCAAACATAATTGTCCCTTCCTTCCTTCCTCACCTTCACCTCACCGCCAGTCTGCCTCCCCCAAAGCATCAAAGCTGTGCACACCGTGACCTCCCATAATTCATTTCACTAACAGCCCTGATCCAGTGCATCAACAAGTTCACAGCTTCTGAATGTCATTGGTTCAACTCACAAAAAGCTTCTCTTCTCACTCGCTTCTCGCTGCTCTGGTGGGGGTTAAAGGCAGTTGCAGCTCTCCTCGCATTATATTGAAAAGAACCACAATGTTGGATGCAAAAATTGCCTGAAAAATTAGATTTAGTGTCATCATCTGTACAGCGCAGACTGTGGAAGTTGAATTGCATAAATTGTGTAAGTCCAGTCAAATCCAAACAGTGAAATTAAATTACTTTCCTGGATTCCTTTTTTCCCCTTCTTCTAAATCCTGCACCACATAAACATGTCCACGGTGTGTTTTCTCATTAAATCTTCATTGCTTTCAAACATCCCATCAGCTATGTGCTGAAAGAGCGTGTGTGGTGTTAGTTTTGTTTTTTTTTTTCCATTTGCATGGTGCTGGCATGTAATTTAAGATACATGACCATGCATAGCAATTTAATTAGATTTTTTTTTTTTTTTTTTTTTAAATGTGAATCCACCCCTTGCTGGAATTTAATTTGCACTAAACACCCCTGGGCTGTTCATTTTGTGTGACAGCCAAACTGACACACATTAGGTTGTTTGTGTCACACTGAGATGCATGTCTCTGCATTATCTTTCATTTACACTTTGGTTAAGTTACCTCAGGTTAACATGGGTATTGTCATTTTTGCATGGCTGGCACCAACCACCACAAAGGAACAGACCTTTTTATTTATTTATCTATTTATTTTTTTGTGGTCACTGTTTATGGCCCACAATATTTTCTATCACACAAGCTGTTGTGAGTTTGGGTGACTTAAAGTTTTATTACATCTAACGGGGCTAAATTACTCTTTGATGAGGTTTAAAGCAACACACAACAGCTGCCAATTTAGTTTCACCTACAGTTATTTTTGGCTCATTGACCAACTTCTCCCATGAGAACCGAACATGTTTTGCTGTGGAATATCGATTTTTCTGTGGGAGGTCAGCCTCCAGCTCTCACTGCTTTATTATGGGGTTTGACGCCACATGGAAAATATCACCGTCAGTCTTGCTTCATGACCCTCACCTTTTGGCTATCACACATTCTGACTGGATAATTGAAGGATTTCATTCCAGGAGGCAGCTTTTCATTTTATCACCAAACTCCTAAACCATAACAGGATTGCCGTCATCCTTTAACATATATCTTAAAGACAAAAGGCAAAATGCAACCAGCGGAAGATGATATATTTTTGCTCAAGCTTTCCATCAGTGCTTATTTTTGTATCTCTGAAAAGGGGGGGATTGTTGTCATGACTCCAAAAACCAATTTATCTGATTTTCAGCTAACTTGAGAAGGTTGAATCAGATTTGGTGAAAACGTTTAAAAAAAGTCAGAATGTGCATGTGTCAGTTTCAGATACACAATTATGTGTAAGCATGTTGTATGTGTATAATATGTTTGGGGGAGGAACAAAGTCATCATGAAATATAGATGCATATCTATTATTAGAGTTGTTGGGGGGGGGGGGTGGTTCGTCTTTGATGCTTCCCGCACTTGTCTCCTTCAAGCACGGGCACTCGGTTTTTGAGAACTTCCCACGGCAGACAGATTTACAGTAGAGGACAATCTTGTTTATACTTCTTAACGATTGATTTAATGACCTCCAACAAAGAAATTTGTCCTCTGCATTTCATCCATCCTAATCATAGTTAGACACAATCCAACCACTAGGGGCAGTCAAGAACTGGAGGACCAACTCCAGATCTGAGCATGACATGAGAAAGGAGCATGACTCAAATGTGTATGTTTTGATGGTGGGAAGTAAATAACATGGGATTAGAAAAAAACTGGGCATGGGTGGAATTGAACTCCCAATCTTCTTGCTGAGAGATAAGCGTGCTAATTGCTGATCCTCTTCACCGCCAAGTGGACATACTCATTGACTTGTAAAGGTTCATGTATATATCCCCCAAAATGCCTCGTGAAAACAGGCTGCAAAAGTGATAATTTGTATGAAAAATAATCCTTATATTTAGGTTGTCCAAGTACTTATGGGCTCTGAAAATTGTGACACTTTGTATACAAATGCATTACAGACACATCTCGACTGTTTGATTTCAACTGCATTGTTTTTATGAAAGATTTTTCTTTGCAATTCTGTTTATGATCATTGATCCCAAACTTTTGTCCCTGTTTATTTAGCATCTTCAGTCTTCTTATCCCCACATTACTTTCCACACATCTTGCCATGCCTGTATTGATTAGTGGGGGTGTCTTGAGTAAAAGCCAATGATGGAGTAATTCTTCACCATCTCCCAAGACAAGCAGCTCTGTGTTTGTCACAAAGGATGTCAAAGGTCCTTGGAGCCTAAACTGAAATTGATCCTTGAGTTGTGCACACTAAACTAATGGGTTTGATATGGTCCTTTTTGAGGATAATACTTGTGAGTGTTTTAGTGTAAGCTGCAGACCGTGTTATTACTCACAGAGCGACGTTCACCTGCTTTTTTGCCGTATACGCGTATGTAAAGGGAGGCTTTAATTCTGCTGCTTTCATCTTGACTCCTGGTTTTGAATTGGAGCTGCTGAATTGAAATTGCCTCATAAATTATGTAGCATAACTGTAATAAGCTCTTACTTTAAACTGAGCAGTAAACTCAGGAGCCATATATTCTGATGTCCACGACAATTTAAGTGGCAGACTGAATGTGGATTTAAAATTTGTGCTTAGGAAGACAAATGTGACAAACTTTTTGTGACTTAATATGATTAAGAGTCAAAAACATGCCGGTACATCATCTATCACATTATGAATTTTCTGTGCATTTAGTGGTTTTAGTTGGAACCACAGGTGGGGTTTTGAACTGCGAGACTTTAGTTGAAATTTTGCCTTTGTCGTACCCTGCATCTGAACACATGGCATGTACTCACGCCAGTTCATGCATAATATTAAAAGCATTACAGCTTACTTATGTTTATAGTCACAATTTGACTTTAATAACAGACATCATATGAAAAAGGTAGTTTTAATTTGTTATATTTGTATAACACAAGCAACAGTGGCCACCAGGACCCTGTGGTTAGCAGAAAGGCATCACAAGCACCTTGAGCATTCTGTCTGTTTTTATTTAATTTCATGTTAAAAATTGCCAACATTACCCAAAACAGGAGGTTTTGTGACCCTCCTCTTTATCAAAACCCCAAATTTCAGAGCTGAACGTGCATTATGAAAATTTTGTAGATTCACTTCCTGACTCACTGTGGGACTGACATCATTAATCAATTGCAGACTGTTATAAAACGATTTATAATGTCAGTGAATAGTGATGAGGTGCTGCCCGTGGGTCGAGAGGTGGGCTTCTGAACAGAAGCTCCTTGGTTCAGTTACTCATCGGACAGGAAATTCACTAAAATGCCCTTGAGCAAGGTCCCAAATGCACAATTCAGTGTGTGAGTGTGCATGTGAATGAGTGAATTTGGGGCATCGTCATGAGGTGCTGTGTGTGTGTGTGTGTGTGTGTGTGTGTGTGTGTGTGTGTGTGTGTGTGTGTGTGTGTGTGTGTCTGCAGCGTTGGATACTTTTGTCTATATCTGACATCTGTTACATTTGACATGAATAATAACTACTAGTAGTAATAGTAATAATAATAAATGACAGAGGGTATACTTTCGTGGTTTTTCGTGACGTTCATGTGAGTATCTTGTTTCAGACTGAATTTGAGAAAGCTCCTCTGCTATCTGTGTGTGATTGTTTTTGTCAATATTTTGCCTTTGTGACTTGTTCTATGTTCCAACACCAGGCTAATTAACAGGCCGCCTCGTTCCGCCCTGTCATTAAAGGCTTCCACAAATTTTTCAGAAACACAGCTTAATTTGGTTTTGCAGGAAATTGCCTGTCGTTTCCTCCTTATTGCACTCTGGTATGTAATCCAGCCCAGCTTTCATTACCGGTTAACTGTAAAAACGATGCCTTTAACGCATAGGCAGTTTTTCATTTTCCTCTTCATTAAGTAAAGGGATAGCGCCTAATCTGGCTCATAATTTAACATCTTTGTTAATGTTTTACACCAGCATTGCAGGAATTAACCGAGGTAATATGATTTCTGCTGTGTCGGTGTCACAGCTCTTTACCTTTCTGCATTCCACCCGCGGAGTCGGTTTTCCTCCTGTGCATGCATTTATGCATTAGGATATTCAGCAATATTCTCTGAGCGATAATTATTACTGTTGAGAAGAACAGAGGTTAGGATGCAGAACGTAGGAAGAATGTTCCTAATCGTGACCCTCTGATCATATAGTATGACGCGTTCTTGTGGGGTCTTGCAGCGACTTTCCCCATGAATCATACATATCCCGCTATCATGCATTCACCTCTATTATGTTGTTGTCTTTCCCTAGAACAATAGAAGATAAATTGCACTTTCTACTGTTCCGACTTTGCCCGTTTATCTCATTTTTGTATCTTTCATTCTGCTTTTGTCCACCTGTCAGCGCACCGTGGTTTGGATTGTTCTTCCTTGCTGCTTTCTGGTAACGTTGCTGATTTAGCAGTTGAAGCTTGCTCCACTTGCGCATAACACTGGAAAACACACTGTACTTTTTCTTGCTTCGCATCGAGACTAGGGGTGATACCCTACTCATGGTGCAAAGTTTCCAACTGAAGCGGCTGTCATTTTTACACAAAGTGCCAGAACAAATGTACTTGCACTCATCTGTGCACCCATGCGGGTGCACAGATGAGTGCAAGTACAGTGCGGGTCTTAAAATGAGGTTTGATCAGGCACAGTACTGTCATAGTCAGGAGAACATTTGCGCCATAGACCACCAAAAGTCTAGTACAGGGTGTTTTGAGATACTTATGTGGTGCGTTGGTGCATGTTCAAGGTGCATCGACACTCTGCATCATTAAGAAATGCTAACATATCTGTCCAGAGTAGGCAGTTCTCAATAACTGACCATGCAAGGAGACAAGTGTCGGAAGCCACCAAGTTCTTAAGTAGCCTGAGTGGTGATCAAACTATCCAACTAACCCATTCAGGTGAATGCATTACCTCCTCAGGTGAGGCAGCAATTATTTGTTCTGTTGATTGACAAAAGGAGAGTCTTTCATAACCTCCGCTGCAAAACAGTGCCACCACAAATTCCAGTTTTCAGGTTTTGAACCTGCACTATTTGGAAATAAAAGCAATGCCTTGTTACTGAAATGGGTCACTGTTTTACACTGTGGTGTTTATGACGGAGTGGCTCCGGGGATGTTGCCATTTTGATTGCCTAGTTTATCGATGTCTACACCTACATTGAAAATCCAGTTAAAATGACTTCTTTAATGTCAAGGTGACACCAAACAAGTGATGTTGAAGTAAACCCAGAATGTCTGAGTCAGTCAATTGCCTTGGTTCCATCTCAGCCACAAAATTGTGCATTTCTGTGTCTGAAGAACTGCCAGTAATTTCATAAGGTACTTGTTAAGTGAATCTACAACCTGCTAACTACACACTGTTGACAGTAAAATAATCCATCATCCCCAAGACGCTAATACCATCACACGCCCCTGACCTGGACCTGAGCGTATGCTTACCAATGTCACAGTGATGGATCTGCAGAAAATGAGATGTAACAGTGTAGTGTGTGTGTGTGTGTGTGTGTGTGTGTGTTGGGGGGGGTGATGGAGGGCAGGGGCTGAGGGGAAGGAGGCTCAAGCTCAGTCGTCAATCTTTCCATCTGAGCATTGCTCCTCGTGTCTGCCTGTCACTAGCGGTGGTTTACTTTCATCATGGAAGCCATCTGCATGATGAGATTCTTAATGTGCTGGGTTACTGCAGCGCTCTCTGCCCATCTGCACCCTGTCTTTATTACGGCTCCGGGGCAGTGAATCCAAGAGTTCCTGCAGAATTCTGGGATGCTGATATGTGACGGTATGGAAAATTAATTTAAATATTTCAGGTGTGTGGGCCTGATACATAAAGTATTAGAAGAAACTTTTAATTAAAATATTCCTGAGCAAGAGACCCAACTTGTCAGTCTGGGCTCCAGCTTCCTTGCAGAGCGTTTCTGGATTTTTATAAACTCAAAAATGATCAAGGGAACTCTGTTTGTCCCTTCTGATATGCTCTTATTGGGAAAAAATGATGGGCCAATGACCGCAGTGGATTTTTTTATATTTACACTTTATTTTTACAACCTCTGTAATGTGTTGACCATTATTACACCAGCAATACACACTAGTGAAAGTTTTCCAGGTATGACTGGTTTTCCTGATGTGGAGAGTACTGCTATTCCTACTGGATGTTATTACATCAGCATGGTGTGTTTTGGGAAATTTTACAGTAACAGAATAACATTTATGGTGAGCTAAAATATGGCCAGATTTTGATGCCATTGTGATTCTGTTGTTATGGAATTATCCTTTTTGAGCGCTGATGGACCATTTTAAAGGAAACGCCCTCCTTGGTTAAAATTGGCTTTTATGGTCACACTTACTGTTAACACTAAACATGGATGGTGTCAAACACGATGAGTTGTTGATGCTTTAAAATGTGCCATGTTGAAATAACAGCATCCAGTATAAATTAGCGGCACGCTCCACATCTGTAAATATGCTAACAATGGGTATTTTCAACGCTGTGGGCTGTATGTGTGTTGCAGAGTATAAAATAAATGAACAGTATGGATAATATGTCAAGATTTTGTATGTAATACAGGTGAGTGGAAATTAGGATCGTTCGATCATTTAAACTGTGTATTACATTTTGACTACTGAATGACACAAATACACTTATGTGCCTTCCACGACATCTGGTTGTTCTCACTTCTGGTGCAGGCACAGAGTGGTTGTTGAAAGATGAAGTCTGTCCTGTGCCGTTTTTCCTCTCAGATGCGAGTTAATGGAAAGTCGTGAAGACGGCAGTACCTGTCGTTTTCCAGGCAGTTTCCTCTCATCTGTTTATTTAACATGCAGCGTTAAACTGCCTGCAGGTTTAATTCTGCACCATTTTAAACCATCGCCATGTGGCACCGATGTTCAGCTAACGCAGCAAATCTTCACCTTGATCAAACATCGCAAAGAGCTGCACATTAAAATGTGCAAGCTGTTCAGCCTCGTTTTGCACCGTTTGTGTTTTAGTTTATTTCTTTTGGATTATTGTGTTGGACTCCACTGCTTTTAATTTTTTTAAGTAACTGCTTTTAGGGTGAGATCTAATGTTTTTGTTTTGGATGATCGAAGAGGGGATGTAATGATAGTATTTTTTTTTTTTTTTTAAACCACAGTGCATCCAGTGGGCTACACATCACTATGTGAGAGAAGTCAGTCATGCAACATTTCATTTGTGAGTGAGATTACTTCGGTTGTAACTAGCCTAGTTGTCACCAAATGTAGTATATGCATTACACATAGTGACCTCAAGAAGCCTCTTAATTTTGGGGTCAATGGTCAAGCTGACTGGAGCATACTTTGTAAACGTATTCTGCAGAAGTGTCACTTATCAAGAATAAGCTTATCAGTGTTTGCCCAGGGTGCTGTGGGTTAGTTGAGACTATACGCTTTTAAAGCTTCATTACAGAATGAGTGACCTTTTGACTTCTGGATCGTTTTTTTACGGCTTGGTCTTCTTGTATTTTCTCTTTATTCCAGCAGGATGAATACTTCATCATGGTGTTTTTGTAAATCCAGGTTTTAAGAACAGCCTGGGTTGACTGCATCGTCGTTCACACTTGATGTTTTAGTGTTGTATTCAAAATAGATTTGCAGTTTGTAGCTGGTTTTGGTCTTATGTGTGAAATTCAAAGTATTACAGCAATAAGACAAAAGCTTTACCTACCTTTTTAAAAGCTGAAGCAGTTGGGATTTTCATAGTAGAATCTTACTTTTCAGCGTAGCCTATGTTTCGGTGCACTCAGGGTTGCTTTTTTGCACACGAAGCAGTTGTCATTGTGACCTTCAGTGTACTTTGTGGCAGTGAGCAGCTTCAGGCAAAGTGTCTGGATGAGGATCAGCACCTCCACCCAATAACTTGAGCATTTCACCCTCCAGATAGGGAATGCATTACTACCCTGAGTGAAGAAGTTCATCCTCCTTGGGGCCTTCTCTCAGGTGGATTGCAGCGCTGTCAACCGTCATGAGGGGGTTCCTTTTGATGAAACAGAATGTGAGGTGGAAGGTGACGATCTAAATTAGCCAGATGAATTGTGTACGAGTCTTAATGTACGGTCATGAACTTTTTGGAAGTGACCGATTGAACGAGATAGCGGTTACATGTGGACAGGATGGCACTTGGAGAGAGATGAGATCTAACATGGAGTTCAGAGCAGAACGGCGGCTTCTTTGCATTGACAGGAGTCGATTGAGGTGGTTGCATCTGGGAAGGCTCAAGTTGTGTTTTTCAGGCATGTCCACCTGACACAGAATGCACTGAAGGAATTATATTTCCCATCCAGCATTAGGAGGCCCAGGGATCTCCCAGGAGGAGCTGGAGGATGTGGCTGAGAATATTACTTAACCTGCCACCACCACAATGTGGGGGCCCTCTAATAAGTGGTGGGAAACGGATGAGTGGATACATTAGCGCTTGCATCTGTGAGAGCGCAGAGAAGAACCTTATTGGAAATGTCATAATCCTCCTCCTTCATCTTGCTGGTTTAAGGATCATCTCTTTGTTATGCTTGGAAAAATGTTAAATGCACTCAAAGGGACTCCTGAGCAGAGGAGCGTAAAACCATAAGAGTCCTTGTTATGCTTTCACTTCATTACTGGATAGTGAGAACAGAGATGTTGCATAGACCAAGATGACCGTCACAATTGTTTGGCTCCAGACCCTCTCTTTTTAGTGGGCGGAGTCACAAAGAAAAGACAGGATGGCTATTTGAGACAATGTTTTTTATAACTTTAACCTGAAAATGGATTATTTAAAGAGTTTGTCCCAGTAGTCACAAAAAACCCCAGTATTATGTTTTCCACAAATTATCATTAAAATAAACAAAATAACCAGGCTTTGTGAAAAACCTTGTCTTTATTAAAATTTAGTTTTCATCTTTATCACTTGTTTGTTTTTTGAGTGGGCGGTACGCAGGTGTCGCAGTCATCACTGGTGCGATTGTGCACTATGATATGGATCACATAATACCATCAACACCATGCAATCAGACCAATAAGAACCCTTGCCAGGCAAGACATCAATTTTTTAATACACCAAAAAAAAAAGAAGAAAGTAATGCCTGTGAAATAATGAAAAATAAGGCTAAATCTCCATTAATTTGATAATCAAGCTGTCAGTGCATATACAGCTTGGATCAGCACTGCGGCTCTGAGGCTGTATTGAGATCTGTCTATTTCCTGATCTGTTGTGCTTCAGGAGTCAAAACACCTGCTCTGTAATTTTCTTACAGATTTAACTGAGTGTAAAGTGATGATTTTTTTTTTTTTTTCGTCACATGAAGACAAGGTTACAGTCATGGAGATGTGGTTGAACAGTGATTCTGTTGTGTGAACCAGTGGACCGTGGCACTGCAGGCTTGTTTGAGCCTTAACCCTAGGGTCACATTAGCCACAAATGAGGGCAACAAGCAGTTGGCTTTGTTGCTTGGTGGGCCATCCCGGGGTATGCATGCTAACATCTCCGTAAGATGTCTTGTAAATCACTTCACATGTGTTATCTGGTTACAAAAACAGCGTTTTTAGATTTAGAATTGTTTATTTCTCGTTACCTTTTACAAAATGTACGAGAAACATAATAGATTTTATACAGAAATGGGCCGTTTCAGTGCTTTTCCCACCATCTGATTTAAGCCAGCTGATGTCACTCTGCCTTTTTTTGAAACTCTGCTTGGCAGTCGCCATGTTGGATCGCTCAGTATTTGCATCAAATTAACTTTTGGTCTATTTGGGTCCTACATAGCTGGTGGCAGAGTGACTGTCTCCTGCTGCTGTGAAGCCTCGTTGAATGGTATGTTCCAGCGTTCACTGAATTAAATATTCGTCCCATGGAAAAAATGTAAACGCATTAATTATTTGTTTTTATATAACGGCTAAAATAGCTCCTTGTCATTTGATATTTTATCAATTTGTAAACAGAAAAGGGACTTACATTTTTGTGTTCCACTGATGCTAAAGTCCAAATTGTGACGTGTAGTCCAGTGATGCTGTGCACTGACTTTGGACTTCCATAAAAAAAAAAAAAGACTTTGACTTTCCTAAAAAAAAACAAAACAAACAACAACTTTGACTTTCTAACTTCCTGCCAACATCCTCCATACAGCGCAGTGGATTTGTTTTGTGTGTGTGTGTGTGTGTGCAGAGTGCAATGGTACCAAACGTATGGAACCAAATTTGCACTCTAAATGGGACCAAATTGCGCTCTAAATGCAATGCAACACAAATGGGACGAATAATCCATGTCATGTGACATACAAAGCACCAATCGAATAACAAGGATCCACTTAGCCGTTATATAAAATACAATAACAATCCAAAAATGAAAGGGATACATAAATTTTAGGATAATTTATCCATCCCTAGTTAGCCCCCTCTCCCTCTTTTTACATTTTTTTTTTTACTTCTGTATTTCAGACACTTTGGTTTACATTTGTGTAATTGATTTCCTTTTTAAATTTATAAATCCAGCAGATACAGAAACTTATCCCACTTGGTGCAGCTCCCCAAAAAGCTTCACATTCTGCTTCTTTGTTCATGTAGTAAACAACTAATATCTCGTCTTTCTTTCCCTATATCTGTACAGAGTTTGAACCATGTTGTTGGCCTTCGTTTTGGCAGTGTGCCCAGGAAGCCCTTACGTTTAATTGGCCTCTCGTTTATTTTGAGCTGCCACCACCGTTACGATCCTTCATAAACGCGGTTGTATAAACTCAAACTGCGTGGCAGCGGTGAGAACGAGTTTAATGTTCCGCTGCTGATGCCATTAATCACCTGGCGAGAATGATCCCGTACATCTCTTAGGTATGGAAATCCTTATCTTTAAACACACATGCCAGCTCACCCGGAACTGATATTAAATTTGGCATCTCTTCACTTATCCTCCATCATGTCTGCCAAACCAGGAGGCCGGTGCGTAGCCAACAGCAATAATGAGGGAAAGGTCACATCCAGAAGCAGCGTGGTAATTGGATTTGACTCTTTTGTCACTGACCATTGTCTATCAGGGATGTTGTCCGTCGAGAGTTTAGTTAGCATTTCTTGAATTACTGTGTCTGTGCTTTCTGCGTTTCAAAGCTGATTATGTGGAGCGTTATTAACTTTACATGACTGGAAACTATTTCCAAAGAATCCCATTTAATTTTACTAACAGGATTTTCTGGCGACATCTGTATGAAAACAAAGTGGAATTTCTTTGACAGATGATCTGGGTTAATGTTTACTTGTTTTTATTTTTGTCAGGTCGATGTCAGACTGCATTCAACATAAAGTCAATGATTTGCATGAAAATTTAGAGCACAAATGCATTTACTTGTCAGACTTTTGACAACAGCTCATGAATTCCGTATTGTTTGGCATCTGAGCAGAGCGCTGTGAATGTGTGTACCTTTTTTGTCTTGTAAATGTGACACTTTTTTTATTTTGTAAGATACTGATGTTGTATTCCGGGAGAAAGACTTGTAGCCGTCTGTCATGTACATCTTGAAACCTCTGCATAACCTCCGCACAATCCCAAATGCATCATGTTGCTTTTAATATCGCCTTGATGCATTTGTGAGAGCAGGCGTCAGTTCTTTTCACGTATGGTAGGTACGTCTTGGAAGTCTTCTGGTGAGGTGTGTTTTGTCTCCAGATGGCTTTAACCTTGTTGGATCCCAGTGTTGAAGACGAGTCGTGAATCTCGCCTGCTCCCATCAGACTGCTCGGGTCTTAAGTGCCTTTCGCACCTCATCTCCATGGTACCTGCATCATTATTGACAGGCTTAAAAACTTAAACCAAAACTGCTTGTCCTAGAGGCTCAGATCCCTGACACATTTGATCCCATATTGACACGGAAACGAGACATAGCCTAGTTTAAGATAGTGATGATGTCACAAAAACTAAATAAATTTTAAAAATGAGAGATTTCCCCCCTCCCCAAAAATAGTGGAATTTGTTTGCTACTTATTTTTATCCAAACTCTAATTTTAATGCAAACACATGTTTATGAACATTAAATGCAAAACATGTGTAGTGCATAATGGGGAAAATTCATAGGAATTTGCAACAAATATGATGCTTTCCATTTTGTATGAGATCCTATGAAACTGAAAGTAATTGTGTCACAGACCACCACAAAAACATAATGTTGAGCGTGTAACTTTTCTGGTACATGTGTGGTGCTTCACCTCTGAGAGCTTTTGTGGCTGCTCTCCATTGATCATTGACGTGGAAATCCCTTACGGGGTGAAGAATATGGTCTCTTCAGTATTTCCTGGACAGGGTTGCATCCAGGGTAGATCTAGCGACGCCTGTGTGTGGGTTTGTTTAAAGTGGGATTGTTAAACATGTGGTCTTTGAGAGATCCTCAGGCTGGTCCAATAGCTGGGCAGTCCCATGTGATTGGGGCCTGAGGATCTGCTGCAGTCTTCATCCACCTTGACAATTGTTTGGTTACATGCCATCACCTCCTCCGCCTGATCTGCTGTTAAGGACTTCTGTTTTTGTTCTTGTGCACTCACATTATGTGCCATCTAAATGGCAAAGAAGACGTGGACAAGACCAAAATACACTTGTGCTGTGCACCATAGATCATGCACTGTGGATCATTTGTAGTCACAAAAAGTTGACATATTTATTATTTTAATTGGGGGTTGGTTTAATGAAAAATTTACAAAAATGCCTAACATTTGATGCAAATGCAATGTTGACAAAAGTTTATTAAATTCTTCTCACCAGCTTTCTTGATTCATACATTTCTGAGTAATTCTGATGAACAACAAACAACAAATGGACAACCTTCTTGTTGGAGGTACAATAAATTGTTAGAACAGTTGAATACAGTGCAGCTAAATAACTAAATGAAAACAAACTGCATTGAAAGAGAATAAGCAGGAATAACTACATGAACCAAAACTACAAAACACCTTCAAATTGTAGAATATCAGTATTGCCATGTAATGTTTCTCCAAAATGATGTGTCTGTTTTAATTTGTAATGAAGCGGCAGTTACTATTGGGGAGCCACCCACCCGCAGGAACCAAAAAAAAAAAAGCCTTAAACGCATCAACCACTGCTGAGCTCTGGCGTATTCTCAGCTGAGCTCACGCCCACCAGCCACATGTTCATTCACAAACAGAGAATACTACCACTGTACTACAACTACTAAACTGTAGTATCCTCCACTGAACCGTAGCAGAATGAAGCTCCTTTCCTCCCATCATCATGTTTTGCTGCCTCCACATGCAGCTTCTGCATTCTTTGTTCCACTTCACTGGGGTGTGTGCATGTGAGTGTGCGGCAAGAGAGCGTTTTGAGGATGGGTTGAGGGTGATGTGAGGGTGGGCGGATGCAGGAGCGGAGGGGGTTGGGGGTGCTGATCTAACCCATCCTCCCCCTGTGAGGGGAGTGTTTGATGTTACTGAGTGAGCGTGGCGCGTGTGCGAGCAGTCCATGTGTCAAACAGACATCACAACAGGGTGGGGGGAGAAGAAGAAAAGGCATGCATGCATGCACCTGTTTGTTGCATGCTGATGTAAGTGTGTGCAGTATAGTAAGCACCCCCCTCACCCCAACACGACTCCAGGGACCGCCGTGTTCATTATTCTTCCTGAAAGAACCATAAAAATTTCATCAGTGCAATGCAATCTGTAGCAGGGCGGAGGGGCAGGAACGCGCTTTTGCAGGAGTGACTCGGAAGTGTGTGTCTGGGGGTGGGGGGGTCGGGGGGGTGCAAAGCGTGCATACTCAACTCTCCATGCCTTTCCTCCTCCTCCTCCTTCTCCGGTGGTTCCTTTCCCTTGTCACACTACACAAGGATGCACAGATTAGGATTTCTCTGATAATGTAAGCCGTCAGCATCCCTCCCCTTCCACCTCCTCTTCCTCCATCTATCCCACCTCACTCCACTACTACAGCTACTCCTCCTTCCTCACACAGTTGCATTCAGGGAGATTTCTCACGGCTACAGGAGGGACGAGTTAGCAGCCACAGCGTGAGGGTTAACAAGGTGCATTTGGATCATTTTTTCCTCACTGCAGGCTGGACTTGGATATGTGACATACAGAGTGCCAGATGGGTCAATATTCATCAGACTGAACCCTGCCTACTTATCACTTGAAGCTGTTTCTAGCACTGGAAAATTAAAGGTGACCTCCCACCCCCTGCTGTGACGTGAGTTAACTTGTTGATTAATGCAAAGTGAAATCATGCATGTGCTTTTATTAGCAACTTTTTAAGAATTTCACATTCTTACCCTGGAATTTCTTTTTGTTTGCATGCTTAAATTGCACTGATTCTGCTTGTTGTGGCATTCTAAGAAGCAAGACTCATTACAGCGATATTCTCTCTCTCTCTTGTTTTCCCCCCTGCATCAATCAGAAACATGGGAAATTAGCTTATAAAGAGCGCTCAAAGTGAGCAGTGGTTTTCGTTGCCCCCACAACACACACACACACCTTGCACCGCCTTATTCGTATGTCGCTTTGTGTTGCCAGCACGAGCTGACGTCTCTCAGGTAGATCTGATGGCACTAATTGTATCCTAATTAGGTTTCCCTCTCAGCTGTGCAGGATTTTGGTTTCTGAGCCGCTTAGAGTCTCAGAGGAAAGAATTTCTGTGTGTGTGTAGGAGAGAGAGATAGTGACTGGAGGGTGTGTGTGTGTGTGTGTGTGTGTGTGTGTGTGTGTGTGTGTGTGTGTGTGTGTGTGTGTGTGTGTGTGTGTGTGTGTGTGTGTGTGGCAGAAGCAGTACATCACAGGTCAGCTAATGGAATACTGGCGATTTGAAGGTCCTCTCCTTCTTGTCCTCCATCGCGATAACACTCTACCCCCCCCATAATAAGGAACATTCTGGGTGTGGAGCGGTGCAGCAGAAGGTTTCCTGTAAGCATTAAGGTGCAGGTTTGCGCATGACTGATCCAACTTTTCCTCATTTCACACAAATTCCAAAAACTAGAATCAAAGTATTGTCCAATGCAGAGTTCTGATCCGATGCCTGTGCAAAGAAAGCGCTCACAAAATCTGCTTGTATTAGGGTGCTTTCACACCTGCACAGTTTGGCTCAGACTTTTCAATTTTGGCTGTGACCCGTGAAAGCCATGTTCCTTTATTGGTCACACCAAAAAAAATGTGGCGGATTAAATTCTACCATGGTTCAGTTTGCTTTAATTTATTTTGTGGATGATGCAAACTTTTACACAGGTTCCAGCAAAGAAAAACTGTTGTCACGCACCTTACTGGACTGTCCCCAAAAAGGTAAGCGCCCCGGCTTTCTGCATCAGTTCCGCTCTTGTCCACCTTTCCTGCTGGTAATGATGCAGTTTATGCACGAGGTTGTTCATGTGGCGAATTGGAATTTGTCTCATGTATAATGGTTGCTGCTGGAAGTAATACTAAAATAACAGACGGGCGAAGAAAAGACAGACTTGGCAAATAGCTGAAGATGTAGTGGTGATGAGGACTGTGAGATAAGAGCTTTTTAAAATTGAGAGAGCAGTTGGAGTAATTGCGAACATAGAGAGGATGAGCAAAGACACTATCACAGACATCAGCTCAAAATAACTTATTTAAAAATTCTGGTAAAATGTGCACATGAATTCACACTCTCTCAGGTTCAATATCCTATATCAATCATTATTAGTTGAGCAGATCAAATCCAAACATTTTTAACCAAGAAGCTGTTATAACTAGGTATTTAATTCTTTCAGTGAGGCCTGAATGCAGGATCTTATTGCTGTGAGTCAACAGCGCTACCTGCTGCACTGCCATGTTTTCCTGATGCCAACATGTCCATTTTTAAAAAAATACAGCACATTGTCCTTTTCCATCGTTTCCAATCATGTGATGTGTTTACCGCTGACAGATGATTGGCCACTTGAAGGTAAACAAAACGATTTTCTCGCTCTCAAAGTGACAGCTACTGAAATTGCATCCATCTAGAAGAAGCTGCTCATTTGCGTCGTGACAATTGCCCTTTGGGTCCATGCACGAAGACAGGTGACACGTCAGATACTCAGTGGTTGTTTTGCAGACAGTTTGGTTGTTTTGCAAAAATTATGGAATCACCGGCCTCGGAGGATGTTCATTCAGTTGTTTAATTTTGTAGAAAAAAGCAGATCACAGACATGACACAAAACTAAAGTCATTTCAAATGGCAACTTTCTGGCTTTAAGAAACACTATAAGAAATCAGGAAAAAAAATTGTGGCAGTCAGTAACGGTTACTTTTTTAGACCAAGCAGAGGAAAAAAAATATGGAATCACTCAATTCTGAGGAAAAAATTATGGAATCATGAAAAACAAAAGAACGCTCCAACACATCACTAGTATTTTGTTGCACCACCTCTGGCTTTTATAACAGCTTGCAGTCTCTGATGCATGGACTTAATGAGTGACACACAGTACTCTTCATCAATCTGGCTCCAACTTTCTCTGATTGCTGTTGCCAGATCAGCTTTGCAGGTTGGAGCCTTGTCATGGACCATTTTCTTCAACTTCCACCAAAGATTTTCAATTGTATTAAGATCCGGACTATTTGCAGGCCATGACATTGACCCTTTGTGTCTTTTTGCAAGGAATGTTTTCACAGTTTTTGCTCTATGGCAAGATGCATTATCATCTTGAAAAATGATTTCATCATCCCCAAACATCTTTTCAATTGATGGGATAAGAAAAGTGTCCAAAATATCAACATAAACTTGTGCATTTATTGATGATGTAATGACAGCCATCTCCCCAGTGCCTTTACCTGACATGCAGCCCCATATCATCAATAACTGTGGAAATGTACGTTATCTTCAGGCAGTCATCTTTATAAATCTCATTGGAACGGCACCAAACAAAAGTTCCAGCATCATCACCTTGCCCAATGCAGATTCGAGATTCATCACTGAATATGACTTTCATCCAGTCATCCACAGTCCACGATTGCTTTTCCTTAGCCCATTGTAACCTTGTTATTTTCTGTTTAGGTGTTAATGATGGTTTTCGTTTAGCTTTTCTGTATGTAAATCCCATTTCCTTTAGGCGGTTTCTTACAGTTCGGTCACAGACGACTTCAGTTTCCTCCCATTCGTTCCTCATTTGTTTTGTTGTGCATTTTTGATTTTTGAGACATATTTCTTTAAGTTTTCTGTCTTGATGCTTTGATGTCTTCCTTGGTCTACCAGTATGTTTGCCTTTAACAACCTTCCCATGTTGTTTGTATTTGGTCCAGAGTTTAGACACAGCTGACTGTGAACAACCAACATCTTTTGCAGCACTGCATGATGATTTACCCTCTTTTAAGAGTTTGATAATCCTCTCCTTTGTTTCAATTGACATCTCTCGTGTTGGAGCCATTATTCATGTCAGTCCACTTGGTGCAACAGCTCTCCAAGGTGTGATCACTCCATTTTAGATGCAGACTAACGAGCAGATCTGATTTGATGCAGGTGTTAGTTTTGGGGATGAAAATTTACAGGGTGATTCCATAATTTATTCCTCAGAATTGAGTGATTCCATATTTTTTTTTCCCTCTGTTTGGTCTAAAAAAGTAACCATTACTGACTGCCACAATTATTTTTCTGATTTCTTATAGTGTTTCTTAAAGCCAGAAAGTTGCCATTTGAAATGACTTTAGTTTTGTGTCATGTCTGTGATCTGCTTTTTTTTCTACAAAATTAAACAACTGAATGAACATCCTCCGAGGCCGGTGATTCCATAATTATTGCCAGGGTTTGTATAATCAGAAACCCTCAGCAGACTGGGAATGGCGAGTGATCCAGAATAGTTCAATCTGTGGGATTCCCATTTCCCGCCTCATCGATGCTGGCTGTGAAATCACCACTGATGGTGTTTGCATTGTTTGATTGGTTCCACAAGAGCAGATTTTCTCACCCATTTGCTTTTTATATGTATGTATAGCAAACACACACACACACATACTCCCTGTTGCCCCGTTTTGAATATAAATAGATGCTGGATTCTGCAATCAGTGGTTGTAACGCCGCTGTGCTGTAATCCTTCATTGCTACGCGAGCCTCGCTGTGATTTAGGGAGGCTCCCGAAGCCTGCTGGAGAAGGGGGGTGGGGAGTGCGTGCATTTGTTTTTGTGCATGCGTTAGAATGTATGTGCACAAGTGTGCGTTCTCTGCCCTCCCCTTTAGGAATTGGATACTGTGCGTCGAAATGTGACTTTGGCCCCCTCATTATTTAGCCTGACAATCTGTTCTATTCAACAGGGTGAGACGCTCCGCTCCACATCACTGTGGCGCAGAGGCGTTTTAAACGGTGCAAATTTGAGCCACGAGCCAGGGCCAGCTGTATATCACTTAGGCAATTACAACCGCCCGGGATCTATTGGTACTAAAAGAGAGGTTTATGAGGCACGAGCATGCCAGCACGGTAGAAAATGCACATTGATGTTTGGTGTTGTGGGGGAGGAGGATTTGGGTGTTGTGCAGCAGGAGGAGGATGCGGATCCTGTCATAATTTGTTATGATGTGCTGCAACACATCTGCTGGCTTGGGTGTGTCCTGTGTGTAAAGCTGAAACAAATAATCACATAGTTGATTGCTTGATCACTGGAAAACCCATTTTGGTAAACTACTAATTGTTTTAGGCTTAATGAGGGAAAAAAAAATCCCCAAATTTCACA
Organism: Thalassophryne amazonica; assembly: GCF_902500255.1. Classification (NCBI taxonomy): domain Eukaryota; kingdom Metazoa; phylum Chordata; class Actinopteri; order Batrachoidiformes; family Batrachoididae; genus Thalassophryne; species Thalassophryne amazonica. The sequence continues at coordinate 13,967,027 of NC_047124.1, forward strand.
CATCATCACTACAACTGATGTGTAATTATGGTTGTGTATCGTTTTGGGTTTTTGTGATATCGGTGCCTAGGTTCCGTAGGTTCACTACATTGATCAAAATGTTATTTAAATTGGTAAGGTAAATTTTAATGCCAAATTTAAAAAACAAAAAAACGAGTGCAGTGCCTGTAGGAAGTACAGTAGTGTTCAGAATAATAGTAGTGCTATGAGACTAAAAAGATTAATCCAGGTTTTGAGTATATTTCTTGTTGTTACATGGGAAACAAGGTACCAGTAGATTCAGTAGATTCTCACAAATCCAACAAGTCCAAGCATTCTTGATATGCACACTCTTAAGGCTATGAAATTGGGCTATTAGTAAAATAAAAGTAGAAAAGGGTGTTTTCACAATAATAGTAATATCTGCTGTTGACGCTACAAACTCAAAACTATTATGTTCAAACTGCTTTTTTAGCAATCCTGTGAATCACTAAACTAGTAATTAGTTGTATAACCACAGTTTTTAATGGTTTCTTCACATCTCCGAGGCATTAATTTTGTTGGTTTGGAACCAAGATTTTGCTTGTTTACTAGTGTGCTTGGGGTCATTGTCTTGTTGAAACACCTATTTCAAGGGCATGTCCTCTTCAGCATAAGGCAACATGACCTCTTCAAGTATTTTGACATATCCAAACTGATCCATGATACCTGGTATGCGATATATAGGCCCAACACCATAGTAGGAGAAACATGCCCATATCAATGCACCACCATGCTTCACTATCTTCACTGTGAACTGTGGCTTGAATTCAGAGTTTGGGGGTCGTCTCACAAACTGTCTGTGGCCCTTGGGCCCTTAAAGAACAATTTTACTCTCATCAGTCCACAAAATATTCCTCCATTTCTCTTTAGGCCAGTTGATGTGTTCTTTGGCAAATTGTAACCTCTTCTGCACATGTCTTTTATTTAACAGAGGGACTTTGTGGGGGATTCTTGCAAATAAATTAGCTTCACACAGGTGTCTTCTGTCACAGCACTTACAGGTAACTCCAGACTGTCTTTGATCATCCTGGAGCTGATCAGTGGGTGAGCCTTTGCCATTCTGGTTATTCTTCTATCCATTTTGATGGTTGTTTTCTATTTTCTTCCACGCGTCTCTGTTTTTTTTTGTCCATTTTAAAGCATTGTAGATCATTGTAGATGAACAGCCTATAATTTTTTGCACCTGTGTATAAGTTTTCTCCTCTCCAGTCAACTTTTTAATCAAACTACGCTGTTCTTCTGAACAGTGTCTTGAACGTCCCATTTTCCTCAGGCTTTCAAAGAGAAAAGCATGTTCAACAGGTGCTGGCTTCATCCTTACATAGGGGACACCTGATTCACACCTGCTTGTTCCACAAAATTGACAAACTCACTGACTGAATGCCACACTACTATTATTGTGAACACCCCCTTTTCTACTTTTTTACTAATAGCCCAATTTCATAGCCTTAAGAGTGTGCATATCATGAATGCTTGGTCTTGTTGGATTTGTGAGAATCTACTGAATCTACTGGTACCTTGTTTCCCATGTAACAATAAGAAATATACTCAAAACCTGGATTAATCTTTTTAGTCACATAGCAATTCTGAACACTACTGTATGTATTCTTATAGAAAAGTGGGAGCTTTGTTGACGGTTTTTATCGACGCTGGTGCGTGTCGACGTTCCGCCTTGTGATAATAAAACAAGAAGCATCTGTGTGTCTGTGGCTCGTATATCTGTCAGAATGTTTGTGTATTATTTATTTCTTAATTTACTTCTTCCATCTGCCCCCCCCCCCCCCCCCCATGAACGCATTGGTGACAGGTATCTGCTTAAGGTAGAGAGTGACTTATCTTTATCGACTATCTTTGTCAAAGCTGGCGCATGAGAACGTTCTGCCTTGTGCCAATAATGACTTCAAAATAAAGGTTTTGAAAATTAATCAGCAAAATTTTTCATAATAAAGGATGCACATCATCATGCCATGTGTAAGCCATATCCGAAAGCTGAGGCCGATGACAAATGGTCACAGAGATATGTGGGCCACCTACAGACAGACGCTTCTTGCTTTATAGATATATATCAAGACTTTAAATGCATAAACAGAAATAAATATACAACATAATAAATAAACCTGAACCCAAATACAACTACAGATCTATGATTCAGCTCATAAAATTATACCTGCTGGTAATTGCATGTATTATGGAGATTGAAGGTCAACCAATGTAAATCTGTTCCAGTTATCTCTTTTTGAATATGTCAGACCAAAGTTATTTTCCTTCATGCACATAAAGTGGTTTTGGAGGAGTTTTGCTTAAGAAGTCAACAGCATACAGTATCTGTCACTTACGAGGTCTGTGAGAAAAGAATCCGACCTTTTTATTTTATGCAAAAAATATATGGATTTGATTCATATGTTTTTACGTCAGCCAAGCTTGAACCTTCGTGCGCATGCGTGAGTTTTTCCACGCCTGTCGGTTGCGTCATTCACCTGTGGGCAGGCTTTGAGTGAGCACTGGTCCACCCCTCTCGTCATCGTTTCATTGCGAGGAAATGGAGGAATGATTTGGGCTTTTTTTCCATCAGAATTTTTTCAGAAACTGTTAGAGACAGGCAGCTGGAAACCATTCGAAAAATTTATCTGGCTTTCGGTGAAAATTTTACGGGCTTCACAAAGAATAAGGAGTGTTACTACAGCTTTAACGACTGCCCACAATGGTGCACGGTGCGCCGCGCTCTGAGCTGCAATCAAGAGGCAGAAACCACCACATCATTTCTAAACGGATCGCTGTGTGGAGCCGGGACCATTGTGTGCAATTTCTCTGGTTATCACAAGAGCTGGACATCAGCCATTTTCCGGCAGATTTCACTTTTAACAAGAGATTTTGTCATGGAAAGCCACGCGGAGGCTTCACGCGTCACGACGGAGCCGCTGATGGAGCGAGACAAAGGAACACCTCTGTTTCGGAGTGTTAAAGGACAAGTTGGGACATGCCCAGCTCTCCACAATTTCTTATACTCACTCGACTGGTAAGCACTGAAAGCCGAGATAGGCTCTCAAAGCCTGCCCACAGGCGAATGACGCAACCGACAGGCGTGGAAAAACTCACGCATGCGCACGAAGTTTCAAGCTTGGCTGACGTAAAAACATATGCATCAAATCCATATACACTCAACAGAAATATAAACGCAACACTTTTGGTTTTGCTCCCATTTTGTGGGGTTTGATGGAGGACTCAGTTTATACTCTGCAGAGGAGAGGTTTGGTTGGAGTTTTTCATTCATGCATGTCTTTCTACAATTTTTAACACAATATATTTACTTAAATGGCCATCAGAAATGGTTAATCTGGCCCTACTGGTTGCAGATATTGAGTAAGTGTGATTTTCTGACTATAGTGGTGTCATCATGATATCTTATAGCACTTACTGGCAGATGATTAGCTGATCAATATATGCATTGGATCACCTTGGTTATGGCGATATCTTGGAAAATGTCATTTTTGGGCTGTATTTTTTGACAAACTTGATTTTGACATTTAACTGATCTGCCCCAAAAGTTAATCATATGGTGGGAACCACCAAAGGAAAATTCATACTAAGTTTGGTGAAAATCTGCCTACCTTTTTCTATGTTTTATTGTATGAAGTCAGATACACGTACTGTAAGTGATCGCAATACCTTGCGACACTGCTGGTGTGCAGGGTAATAATTCCCCCCAAAAATAGTTGAATAATTTACCTCTGCTGTTTTGGAGTTGGATTGCAGGTGTAAATTATAATTGTCACTTGACACACTAATTTTACTGTAACAAAGCTCCAGTCAATATAGGCTATTTGTTTGTTCTTTCATATATTCCTCTTTATATTTTCACATTTATTTCTTTATTCTTTTAGGGTTTTAATGATTATTTATGGTACACTGAATGTCACATGCAGCTGCTGCAAAAATAACTTCGGAAGCTCATGCAAACCACTTCAATCATTTTGCATGACAGCCTGGATCACCCCTGTAACATTATATTGTGGTTGACCAAAAATGAAAATCATTCTCTGATGGTAATTTTTTTTTACTTCCAACAAACATCATTAATAAAACTATAATGTAGTGTGTGGCAATTTGCAGACTTACATACAGTTTGGCCATTATTCAAAATGCTGCAGCTAGAGTACTAACGGGGACTAGAAGGAGAGAGCATATCTCACCCATATTGGCTTCTCTTCATTGGCTTCCTGTTAATTCTAGAATAGAATTTAAAATTCTTCTTCTTACTTATAAGGTTTTGAATAATCAGGTCCCATCTTATCTTAGGGACCTCATAGTACCATATCACCCCAATAGAGCACTTTGCTCTCAGACTGCAGGCTTACTTGTAGTTCCTAGGGTTTGTAAGAGTAGAATGGGAGGCAGAGCCTTCAGCTTTCAGGCTCCTCTCCTGTGGAACCAGGTCCCAATTCAGATCAGGGAGACAGACACCCTCTCTACTTTTAAGATTAGGCTTAAAACTTTCATTTTTGCTAAAGCTTATAGTTAGGGCTGGATCAGGTGACTCTGAACCATCCCTCAGTTATGCTGCTATAGACTTAGACTGCTGGGGGGTTCCCATGATGCACTGAGTGTTTCTTTCTCTTTTTGCTCTGTATGTACCACTCTGCATTTAGTCATTAGTGATTGATCTCTGCTCCCCTCCACAGCATGTCTTTTTCCTGGTTCTCTCCCTCAGCCCCAACCAGTCCCAGCAGAAGACTGCCCCTCCCTGAGCCTGGTTCTGCTGGAGGTTTCTTTCTGTTAAAAGGGAGTTTTTCCTTCCCACTGTCGCCAAGTGCTTGCTCACAGGGGGTCGTTTTGACCGTTGGGGTTTTTACGTAATTATTGTATGGCCTTGCCTTACAATATAAAGCGCCTTGGGGCAACTGTTTGTTGTGATTTGGCGCTATATAAATAAAATTGATTGATTGATTGATTTTGTATGAGATGAACTCAAAGATCTAAAACTTTTTCCACATACACAATATCACCATTTCCCTCAAATATTGTTCACAAACCAGTCTAAATCTGTGATAGTGAGCACTTCTCCTTTGCTGAGATAATCCATCCCACCTCACAGGTGTGCCATACCAAGATGCTGATTAGACACCATGATTAGTGCACAGGTGTGCCTTAGACTGTCCACAATAAAAGGCCACTCTGAAAGGTGCAGTTTTGTTTTATTGGGGGGGGATACCAGTCAGTATCTGGTGTGACCACCATTTGCCTCATGCAGTGCAACACATCTCCTTCGCATAGAGTTGATCAGGTTGTCAATTGTGGCCTGTGGAATGTTGGTCCACTCCTCTTCAATGGCTGTGCGAAGTTGCTGGATATTGGCAGGAACTGGTACACGCTGTCGTATACGCCTGTCCAGAGCATCCCAAACATGCTCAATGGGTGACATGTCCGGTGAGTATGCCGGCCATGCAAGAACTGGGACATTTTCAGCTTCCAAGAATTGTGTACAGATCCTTGCAACATGGGGCCATGCATTATCCTGCTGCAACATGAGGTGATGTTCTTGGATGGCACAACAATGGGCCTCAGGATCTCGTCACGGTATCTCTGTGCATTCAAAATGCCATCAATAAAATGCACCTGTGTTCTTCGTCCATAACAGATGCCTGCCCATACCATAACCCCACCGCCACCATGGGCCACTCGATCCACATCATTGACATCAGAAAACCGCTCACCCACACGACGCCACACACACTGTCTGCCATCTGCCCTGGACAGTGTGAACTGGGATTCATCCGTGAAGAAAACACCTCTCCAACGTGCCAAATGCCAGCGAATGTGAGCATTTGCCCACTCAAGTCGGTTACGACGACGAACTGGAGTCAGGTTGAGACCCCGATGAGGACGACGAGCATGCAGATGAGCTTCCCTGAGACGGTTTCTGACAGTTTGTGCAGAAATTCTTTGGTTATGCAAACCGATTGTTTCAGCAGCTGTCCGAGTGGCTGGTCTCAGACGATCTTGGAGGTGAACATGCTGGATGTGGAGGTCCTGGGCTGGTGTGGTTACACGTGGTCTGCGGTTGTGAGGCTGGTTGGATGTACTGCCAAATTCTCTGAAACGTCTTTGGAGACGGCTTATGGTAGAGAAATGAACATTCAATACACGAGCAACAGCTCTGGTTGACATTCCTGCTGTCAGCGTGCCAATTGCACGCTCCCTCAAATCTTGCGACATCTGTGGCATTGTGCTGTGTGATAAAACTGCACCTTTCAGAGTGGCCTTTTATTATGGGCAGTCTAAGGCACACCTGTGCACTAATCATGGTGTCTAATCAGCATCTTGATATGGCACACCTGTGAGGTGGGATGGATTATCTCAGCAAAGGAGAAGTGCTCACTATCACAGATTTAGACTGGTTTGTGAACAATATTTGAGGGAAATGGTGATATTGTGTATGTGGAAAAAGTTTTAGATCTTTGAGTTCATCTCATACAAAATGGGAGCAAAACCAAAAGTGTTGCGTTTATATTTTTGTTGAGTGTATTTTTTGCATAAAATAAAAAGGTCGGATACTTTTCTCACAGACCTCGTACAATAATTTTTCTTCATGCACATCTTAATGTAGTGTGCTATCATTGTGTGCGGTTGTATTAAAATCCACCAAACTGTTTAGAATTGCGCTGACAAAATTCATGGTAAGATGGACAAAATGATTCCCATATATCCCTGAAATGTTTGTTTGTACGTAGGTGTAGATTTTGTAGGTTTTTTCAACGCTGTGTTGAAAAGGAAAATAGATGTATGCAGTAATTTGCATGGACATCTATGTTCTGATTCAGTCCGATAGATACCAGTGGTCGAGGAATGGGGATTCAGTGCCCAACCAATATATAATACATGTATCCAACTGGTGTGGAACAGCACGAGGTTTAACATTTTCTAGTTTCAGGTTGACTGCATGAAAAATTTATCATAAAACATATTCAAAGTATTGCACAAAAAATAGTGCCCATGTTACAGAAAACGTGAACCTTAATTAAAACCCTAATGCACATTTTTGAACATTAAATGTGAAATGCACATTACGGTTGCACGCAGACATTCCTAAGAATGCACATGGAATATCAGCCTTTACTTGAAATTAAAACATCTTTTAAGATACCATATTGTTTTGAAACTACATTGTGGCTGTTAATGAACTGGTTTTAAACCTCTGGAATTAATGACAAATTGGTTTAAAGAGGATAAATTTGAGAGGATTTGATTTTTAATGAGTTGTGCCAAAACTATCTTTGCATTTCTGATCAAAACAGTTTATTAGAAGTCATCTCGGTTGGTTATGTTCAGGCTCATGTTGCACCTTAACCAGTCGAGTCCATGTATCATTGCTTATCTGAAATTGAGATTTCACAGCTTTGATGTCACCTCTGTTTTTATTTTCTCTCTCTGCCTCTCAGTTGACATCATCAGCTTTCAATATGTAAAAATAAACCCCTCAAATTAAGTTGTAACCCCCCCGCTGAACGTTGACCCCACTGTCCTTCCCCCCCTCCCATGATCCACCGCAGCCATAATGAGATTTGATGTTAATCCCAACACAATATCAGAAGATTACGCGCCCCCGTACGACTGCAGACGGCGGCGACGAATGGCTTTGGCACATTCAGAGGAGGCTTTGCACAGGAAAAGCACATTATCGTAATCTGAGTATAATTGGTTGGTAATGCAGCTTGTATTTAGGATGAATGGAGAAGAAAAGGATAGTAGTTCTTTCTGTTTTATTCTTCTTTTCAGACACAGACAGAAAAAAGTGAGACGCTGTAAGATTCTTAACATTGCTCGAGACTGACGGCTCCACTGAGCGCGAGGTTATCTGCAGAGCGAAAAGGAAGGGAGAGACGGGATTATTTATTGTGACAGTGATGTCCGATTCTCACTGTAATTGTAGTTTTGAAAGAGAATCAAAACTGGGTTAAAAAAAGAGATGATCAAAGATTAGTTTCTTTTCTCGTCAACATTAAAATGACAAAAACAGTTTTGTCAATTTCTGGATTACCATACATGGTTACAAACAGGCTGTATAAAAAAAAGCTAACCAATGGTATAATGTTAGCACACGCAGTTTCTCTAAATGCTTTTAATAGTTGATGGTTTAATGGTTGATATTAATAATGGTGAAAGTAGTTCATAGTTTGTGTGAGAGTAATAACTTTAATGAGGAATTGATTTAAACTCCTAAAGTGCCTGAAAGTAGTTCTCTGTCCTTTGTGTATACGTGTTAGGTTGACTACGTGCTGTAGACAGCAGCTCTACAATGGCAAACTGAGTTTCCTGTACTTATTATTAGTTTTACAAGTACTGCATTTTTTTCACTTGACAGGGTCAATAAATCTGTGATTTATAATTGTGCTAAAACAGCTGTTTAATCAATATTAGCAAATGTTACTACAGACAAAAATTGCTCTGTTTGCAACAACTCATTTTGGGATTTCTATTACTGTGTATAAATGTATTAATTTCAAACCATTGTCAGTAGTTGTTAAATTCTATCTCTTTAAACGGTGTGACTGAATATGCTAATGCTAACCTTGGTTAGTATTTTCTTGAAGGGCTCTGTCACACTCAAAGGAATACCATGAAGATTTTAGCCTTTATTAAAACAGGTTAGTCTCATTGAGATAAAGATCTCTTTTCCAAGGGAGATATCAGCAATTGTACAGTTTCTAATTCACCTAACCTGCATGTCTTTTAAATGTGGGAGGAAACCGGAGCACCTGGATAAAACCCAAACAAACACGGGGAGAACATGCAAACTCCACACAGAAAGGCCACAGGTGGGAATCGATCCCAAGACCTTCTTGCTGTGACACAACAGTGCTAACCACTAAGCCACCGTTCTGCATCCTGAACGTTTTGATGAACACTTGGTCAGAATTGGGAAAAATGTAGCATTTTCAAGTCCATACGTTGCCATAATTGCACCCTTGCCATGTCTCACAGCGACTAACGTGTTCCCGCAATTTTTTTTTTTTTTTTTAACAATTCACATGATTATGCACCTCCCATATGAAATTTAGTTCTTACTATGTTACACACAAAGACACACCGTACTCTCAATGCATCTGTTTTGTTCTGATCAGTACTGCACAAAGTGATGTGTCTTTCATTTGTTCTGCAAGTTTTCTTGTGTCCACTTGTAGCTTCAACAATAAACAGTCAGATAAACTGCTCTCCTGCTAAATGTGCCACTCATTAGTGTTGTCCATTATGTTTAATATTTACATATAACAGCCATTCACAAATTTCAGAAGGCAGTGGCACACTTTGAAATCTGAAAAATTGTTTCATCTGATTTTGATCAACATTAAGATGAAGTGTTTCCATAGACACCGCATACATTAAAATGGGTCTTATAAAGGAAGAATAACATTTAATCTAACTTCCATGGCTCTGTTTTGTAATGTATGATTCATTTTTTTGTTTAAATAATCCATAAATATTTTTGGTCATCTGTGAGCATGGGCATGATTTGACAGGTCCTGTGTTCTGCATGAAGGGTCCCTGTATCACTGCTGACTCATTTTACTGATGCAACAAAACGTTGTAGTCTCTGAAATTAATAAACTGCAATGTGGCAAGAAAATGCAAAACAAACTGCACCAAACTGATCCTGCTACGTGTTCCTCGATATAATGAGCTGCTGTTCTCGTGTCAGTCTTCACCTTCACAATGGTGATTCTTGTGTTAAAGAACCTGAATACCTGCAGAAACACACAGCACCGCTTTCTCACCTCAGTTACTGTGACAACAGAACAAGCCAGGGCTGTTTTTTTTAGATATACTTTCTTCCATGGCCAATTTAATGTAAACAGTGTCACAGACGAATTATCTGAAGTGTAGTTGGATTGCTATTTAGCAGCTCGTACGGCTTCACGCTGTTTGTCCAACATAGATTTTCCTTCATGATAAATCTTTCTCCATTTTCTTCCCCAGGATTCCATGTTTCCTTACCTGGATTCTTCCCCTTGATTTCCTCCCTCTGTGGCTTTTCCCCCTGCGTTTCTGTGGCTGTGTGCCTCTCGCGTGTCTAAATTTTCCCATTTTAACGCTGCCATAAAACAGTGTATTAAGAGGCTGATGAGTGATCAAAGATGTGTGGATGTTTACCTGTGCGTGCTTTTATATTCAGGACACCTTGGGAACTCTTGCCACAGGCGCTTTTATGCCCCCCCTTCTTTTTTTCCTTTCTTTATTTTTTGCCAAATTGGTTCTACAGGGAGCAGCCCATGTTGGAGCTTTTTTGAACCAGACCATTAAAGCTTACCGAGTGTTGCGGAACACCTGGCATAAATTTCAGATTTTGGTATCTGTAGCCGTGGAATTATTCCAAAATGTCTTATCCCTGGAATAAGGAAACACCACACTGCACTGTTCAGTTGTTCAAACTCTTTCTGCATGAGAAGTGAGGATTTGTCTTCTTAGCTACACACAGAGTTTCAAAGATGAAAAATCTGAAGTTAAAAGACTGAAAAGCATTAGAATTCTGATTTTTTTTTTTTCGCCCTTCTTTTTCTGACTAACATAGCAGCACACCGGTGTTGATTAATCAGACAAATCTCACACTTTTAGATTATGGTACAGTCACGAAAATTTTCAGATTATCATGATGGCTGTCTAACCATAACTGTAACCCAAACACCACATGGTTAGTGATCTATTATTTCATAATACCATTACAAAAATCTACTACATTTTGTGACTGTTTCATAAAGTAATAGATTAAATCACTATTCGTGATGGCATTACGAAATGCCTTGAGATATAGTTGTGATTAATACTGTAGACTGTGTGTGTGTCATATACGAGGTCTATTAGACAATAAACCGACCCTTTTATTTTTTTTTTAACTATATGGATTTGAATGACGTGCGATTCCACCAATCATGCTTGAACCCTCGTGCGCATGTGTGAGTTTTTTCACGCGTCGGTGACGTCATTTCCCTGTGGGCAGGCCTTGAGTGAGATGTGGTACCGCCCTCTCGGCTGAATTCCTTTGTTTCACACGCTGCTCCAGACAGCGCGCGTTGCTTTATCAAAATGTTTTCTGGACCTGTGAGGAATATCCGAGTGGATACTATTCGAGAAATTAAGCTGGTTTTCGGTGAAAAGTTTAACGGCTGATGAGAGATTATGGGGTGTTTCTGTCGGTGTAAGGACTTCCCACAGAGCGGGACGTCCTGCAGCGCTTCCAGGCGCCGTCGTCGGCCTGTTTCAACCTGAAAACATCCTAATTTAAGGCTTAATTCACCCAGGATGTCGTGAGAGAACAGAAGATTCAGAAGAGGCCGGCATGAGGACTTTATGCGGACATTCCACTGTTTAAGGACATTTTTTAATGAAAGATGTGTGCGCAAATTCGCCGAGTCGTTTCCGTGACGACTCGGCAAATCTGTGTGCGCCGCGACAGGAAAAACACCTCCGTGTTGAAAACCATTTGTAAAATTCAGGCGGCTTTTGATGGCTTTCAACAAGTGAGTAACTGAGAAATTGCTTAACAGCTTGGGCATGTTCCAACTTGCCCGTTAAGGTTTCCAACGGAGGTGTTTTTCCTGTCGCGACCCCCCGTGGTTGGGTCCGGCCCGACATGCGACTCTGCCCGCACGTTCTTTCATTACAAAATGTCCGTTAACAATGGAATGTCCGAATAAACTCCTCATGCCAACTTCTTCTGAAAGTTTTCTGTTCTCTGACGACTTCCTGGGTCAACAGAGCCTGAAATGTGGAAGTTTTCAACTTGAAACGGCGAGACGCTGCCGCCTCGAAGTGCAGATCGCCGTCAGGTGCCGTGGGCCGTCCTTACGGTGACACTGACGTAACCGACAGGCGTGAAAAAACTCTTGCATGCCCACGAGGGTTCAAGCATGTCTGATGTAATCACACGTGATTCAAATCCATATGGTTTTTGAAAAAAATAATAAGGTCGGATACTTTTCTAATAGACCTCGTATATGCTGGACAAAATCTCTGTGATGTCTTCCATAGGTTTGAGTTCTTCGATCCTGATTATAGGATATAACATTGAGGCTCTACATTAACCCTGAGAATTCATCAAATTTTGTTGCAGATTTGGATCAATCAAGGCGTGGCTCCTGCCTTTAACATTTTATCTTGATTGCTTTGATGTGGATTCTGCCTTTGATTTTTGATCTTTACTCCTTGAATTCAGACTACAGGATCAAAGCTTGATCTAGTAATCAGGAGCAGAGGCATCCAGATCAAAGCTTAGCAATAACACTGAAAAGAACAAAAATGAAGATCAGATCTCAGGATCAGACATCCAAGGTAGCATCTTCCCCTTGACCTATATCCACACCTAAATTTAGTGGGATCTTGGGCTGAACGTAGACTTAAAGTACAGGAGTTTGTGGGGTTTTGCCAGAGGTCTGAGTTCCACCAGATGCAAAGATTTGTTTGTGGTTGTAGGAATAAAACTGTTGGGTATTGCATTTCCTGTTATTTTATGTCTTTAATACTGAGAGATGTACCCACACTAGAGCATGTAATATGAATGCGTCGGCCAAAATGAAGGTGTTTGTTACATTTTTATTGCAAATCAGTTTTAAAATTCCCATGTGTTTTATAGATATTGATTGCATACACCTGATAAAGTCAGGTTTATGATGAAGGAATCCATTAGGGGATTATAGGATTTTAATGAGATGGCGAGGTGTAGTTTATGTTTGACTTTTGACCTTTTGAGATGATAATTCATTGTGTGTACACCCCCCCAACCCGCCTGCTCTCTCCCTGAGGAAATCAGGCTGGATCTATGACCATCCCGTACGTCTCGTCAAATTAAAGCAGCGGTGTGTAGTTACGTCTCCAGGCCTCATGAATCAAGCTTTATTGACCACTTGGAGAGTTACTGACACCCGTTGAATACCAAGTGGTGTTGAAAGGCCAATGGATGAGTGAATGTTAACCAGCTGTGCGGAAAGAGGGTGGGATTACCGTTACACAACCGGCAGTGAAAGTGCAGTGGCTGCTGCTCATAAATATGGAAATTTCTTTTCCAATAAAAGTCTTTATTACCAAACGCTATTAAAGCATTCAATAATATCCTCTTAAACAATTTATACAGGAGCATGTTTGCAGATGTTGCTGAAATAATCCTGTTTGATTTTGTTTGTCATTGTTCCACAGGGGTTTTGGAGCCACCAGATGTTGACTTACATTAAATTTTTTTGGGTTGATTTTCTGGATGACTGTGTGGTATTTGGCATATTGTAAACCAGTTAAGTTCTAGTTTGACCTATCGTTTTCTTCTTATTTTAGCACAACAATCATGAAAATCTATAGGAATGCTTATTATGTTGCCTGTTTATGTTGGCAGTGTGTAAATATGTTTGTGTACTTCTTTTTGTGGTAAATTGACTTACAAGCAACCAATTAACTGAATGTTAATATATAAGTATTAGCTTTTGATCAAAATGTATCATTTTACCAAATATGAAACAACTACACTTGATAACTGTTGTTTTGCTCCCGCTAGATTGATAGTCTGTTAGGTTATTATTAATATATAGCTATCATTGGATAATTTCAAAGGGTTCCAATAACTAAGAGGACTGCATCCACAGGTCCTCTAACTTTCTCATATGGGGACTCGCAGGTGATTTATGGACAGTTAAACTGGCAACAAATATATATAACTTTAACTAGTAATGACTTCATGACTTTCTTTGCTAATAAAATTTTAACTATTAGAGAAAAAATTACTCATAACCATCCCAAAGACATATCGTTATCTTTGGCTGCTTTCAGTGATGCCGGTATTGGTTAGACTCTTTCTCTCCGATTGTTCTGTCTGAGTTATTTTCATTAGTTACTTCCTCCACACCATCAACATGTCTGTTAGACCCCATTCCTACCAGGCTGCTCAAGGAAGCCCTACCATTAATTAATGCTTTGATCTTAAATATGATCAATCTATCTTTATTAGTTAGCTATGTACCACAGGCTTTTAAGGTGGCAGTAATAAACCATTACTTAAAAAGCCATCACTTGACCCAGCTATCTTAGCTAATTATAGGCCAATCTCCAACCTTCTTTTCTCTCAAAAATTCTTGAAAGGGTAGTTGTAAAACAGCTAACTGATCATCTGCAGAGGAATGGTCTATTTGAAGAGTTTCAGTCAGGTTTTAGAATCCATCATGGTACAGAAACAGCATTAGTGAAGGTTACAAATGATCTTCTTATGGCCTCAGACAGTGGACTCATCTCTGTGCTTGTTCTGTTAGACCTCAGTGCTGCTTTTGATACTGTTGACCATAAAATTTTATTACAGAGATTAGAGCATGCCATAGGTATTAAAGGCACTGCGCTGCGGTGGTTTGAATCATATTTATCTAATAGATTACAATTTGTTCATGTAAATGGGGAATCTTCTTCACAGACTAAGGTTAATTATGGAGTTCCACAAGGTTCTGTGCTAGGACCAATTTTATTCACTTTATACATGTTTCCCTTAGGCAGTATTATTAGACAACATTGCTTAAATTTTCATTGTTACGCAGATGATACCCAGCTTTATCTATCCATGAAGCCAGAGGACACACACCAATTAGCTAAACTGCAGGATTGTCTTACAGACATAAAGACATGGATGACCTCTAATTTCCTGCTTTTAAACTCAGATAAAACTGAAGTTATTGTACTTGGCCCCACAAATCTTAGAAACATGGTGTCTAACCAGATCCTTACTCTGGATGGCATTACCCTGACCTCTGGTAATACTGTGAGAAATCTTGGAGTCACTTTTGATCAGGATATGTCATTCAATGCGCATATTAAACAAATATGTAGGACTGCTTTTTTGCATTTGCGCAATATCTCTAATATTAGAAAGGTCTTGTCTCAGAGTGATGCTGAAAAACTAATTCATGCATTTATTTCCTCTAGGCTGGACTATTGTAATTCATTATTATCAGGTTGTCCTAAAAGGTCCCTGAAAAGCCTTCAGTTAATTCAAAATGCTGCAGCTAGAGTACTGACTGGAACTAGAAGGAGAGAGCATATCTCACCCATATTGGATCAGGTGACCCTGAACCATCCCTTAGTTATGCTGCTATAGACTTAGACTGCTGGGGGGGTTCCCATGATGCACTGAGTGTTTCTTTCTCTTTTTGCTCTGTATGCACCACTCTGCATTTAATCATTAGTGATTGTTCTCTGCTCCCCTCCACAGCATGTCTTTTCCTGGTTCTCTCCCTCAGCCCCAACCAGTCCCAGCAGAAGACTGCCCCTCCCTGAGCCTGGTTCTGCTGGAGGTTTCTTCCTGTTAAAAGGGAGTTTTTCCTTCCCACTGTTGCCAAGTGCTTGCTCACAGGGGGTCGTTTTGACCGTTGGGGTTTTTCCGTAATTATTGTATGTCCTTGCCTTGCAATATAAAGCGCCTTGGGGCAACTGTTTGTTGTGATTTGGCGCTATAGAAATAAAATTGATTTGATTTGATATAATTAACAGTATTTGGAGCTACATTTCTTGTGTGAAAGGTTGTATACTAAAAATTGTTTATTATTAAATACTTGCCATAAACAGCCATACCACAGAGCCATTTGTTGTAAGTTTTGTACAATTGTATCATTCGCAAATAAAGCTACTAGTTTAACATCCTAAAGTGGGAGACATTGTTTTCTTTATATGATAAATTTCTCTTATGTAGATATTGTAAATGGTTGGAATTCATATCCTGCAGTTGTTTTCTATTGGTTGCCTCTTCAAACCTTATTAAAATCATTATATACTGTAGAGTACATGATTTAATGTGGTAATGTGTTTCACCTGACCTTTTTTTTTAATGGTCCTTTCCATTCCTATTAAATCTGTTCTGTACCTCATATTTCTTGTCAAATGAAGCTTGACCTTTGACATCAGTGGCCTACATTAGAGGCCATCTCACCACTCGAAGACATGCCAATCAGAAACCCAGAAAACAGAATGTATGTTGTATTATTTCCCATGAGGTTCAAGTGTTTACTTTGTACTTGTAATGTTCAGTATGAAAATAGGGGCAAATTAGACCTAATGCAGTATGCATGCTTTTAGAAAGCCCACCATATAATTTCACTGCTGAGAAAAGTGGGGAAGTCTGGGAGCAATGTAGCTGTACTTTAGCAAGTCTAGCATTTCTGGGCTGTAGCGTTAGTGCCTACGCCAAAATTTGTTGCGTCTTCAGAGAACACAGGCTTAATTTTCCAGATCACCTCTTGCTAAAAGTATTCCTGTGTTTGTGCCTGTTGTTTGAGGCTATGACATAATGTAATGAAATATTGCATCCCCTGATACTTGAAAGGAATTCGTTTCACAGTTTGTTCTCGCATTCAACACTTTGGGTTTCAGTGAAAATTCTCATCAGGATTTCTGCATTCACTTCTGTGATGTGTCCCTCAATAACCAGTTCAGAGTTGACAGCACTTGACATAATTACCCTTAAGTAACTGACGGGTTTTCACTCGTGCATGATGCGCTGAAGCTTGTGTGACTGTTTAATGAGAAAGGAAACTTTTATGTAAAGAAAAAAAAAAGAGAATAAGGCAAACAGAAGACAGGTATTGTAATGGCTTGGCAGCAGTTGGCTGGGGAGGCTGTGTTCTATGATGACTTGTCTCACAGTACCCTGAGGGATTATTGGAGCGTCTGATTAGCTAACTTCTGTCGATGGACGGGGAAGAATTGCTGTGTAGAGTGTATTGATTTATGTTACTATGCAGTCATGTTCTGTTTGAAACATTATCTGAGACTGTGTTGTGTCTGTGCTAGTGTGGGGGTCACTGAGAATGGCAGAAATCCCATCATTTTGTAATAATTGCAATAAATGCAGTAATTTAAATTTGTGTCACATTGATTTTTGCTTGGAATTTACATGTTTTGCATCAGCTAAAGAGTCTGTCCTTTGCTGCTGGCACATTAGGAATTGTCAAGGTGTTTCTGCTCAGTTTGGCACAGTGGACAGTGTTAGCAGCTTTTTATCATTCGATAGGCATGCCACAGCTTTTTGTGTTGTCACTGTGGAGTTAATGTGTGAACTTTAAACATACAAGGTTGTAAAGCCACTAATTTGTTTCTTACTGTGAGACAGGAGTGCTAACACTCTACTACCCATGAAAGCCAAGTGAAAGCAGTTATAGAGATAAAAAAAAATCTGTTTTGATAGTTGGGCAGAATGGTGGCTTAGTGGTTAGCACTGTTACTTCACAGCGAGAAGGTCATGGGATTGATTCCCATCTGTGGCGTTTCTGTGTGTTTTTTATGTTCTCCCTGTGTTTGCATGGGTTTTCTCCGGGTGCGCTGGCTTTCTCCCATATCCAAAGACATGCAGGAAGATGTGTGTGTGTGTGCACGCACGCATATGTGTTTTGATAGTCGGAAACAACAGTCCCTGTTAACGGAGTTGACTGGAAATCTGTGTGGCTGCAGAACATGGAGAAAGTGTTGCTACAGTTTTTCTTGGTCTGATGTAGAAATGAACTCATCACAACTTGACGTGATCTCTGATGCTCTCATTCTTTCCTGGAGCAGTTTGAGCAGCAAAAACAGCTCCATTGTTGAAATAAAATGTGTGTGTGAGGGTGAACAACAGGGTAGGCTTTGTGTGTATGTCCAAATAAGCAGTGCAGTGGATACAAATGTTCTGATGCAAGTACTGCAAGGACATCTTGGAGACCTGAAAATAATTGTAAGTAGTGGGGATTTAATATGTCAGTTGTAAATATTATGTACTGGGTCTTGCAGTGATCTTGTTAAAGTTGTGTAAATAAGTAATTGTTTCAGAGCAGAGAAGTACCGTTTGGCAGCGTTGGTGTAAATTCTAAGTAAAGACCATGATATCTGCCTGTTGAGAGAAGCTCACGATGATCATGGTTGTTTGACACCTCCTGTTGTGGTTTTAAGAAGAAAAAAACAATCGAATGAAAAACACTGACTTCTTTTGCCTTCTCCTGTTTACTCAGGGTTACCACGGCACATCTGATATAGATCTGCATGTTGATTTGACACAGGTTTTACACCAGATGCCCTTCCTGTCACAAGAATGGGGCACAGGTGACTTTAAACCGAGGACCTTCTGTTTGGAAGGCAAGTGATATGCAAATATACTTGTAATGACAGACATATTGACACTAACAAATAGTCAAAAGTCAAACTACCAACCTTTTGCTTTCTGCAGAAACTGCTGTATTCCATGAGCAATGCTGTATTTCCTGAAAAATGTATCTGCTACTGCAGAATTCAGAATAACAGCTTACAGACCCTAAACCTGTGACCCCCCCCCCCCCCCAAAAAAAGTGCTAAATATTTTCTAGAAGTGATTAGCAAACATGTTTCTGGCCCTAAAATCAATTAGAAACACCCTCCAGCAACAGTCATTGACAAGACCGCCCACCATCACATTCCAGCATCGGATCTCTTTGGGTAGGATTTGGGTAGTGAGAGAAGATTAGAATATGAATCATGACAGGTTTTGTGAAAATTTTTCAGTATGTTTTGAAGACTAAATTTTTCAACATGCAAGTAAATGGAACAGACAAGTTGAATCCGAGCAGAGTCCTCAGAAAGACCAGCTACTAATCTTGTGATTATCTTTCTATACTTGGATTTTTCCCTGGTTGAGTTCACTTAACCTCAGGGTGACTCAGTTCTTTTTCCCCTGCTACTCTTGGTGGAAAATAAGACTGAAGGAGTAAAAAAAAAAAATAACAATCAAAAATAATCATTCTGTATACAAGAAGCAGTGTGTAGTACAAGCAGCTTCTTCTTCCCTCTCTGACTACCATGGCAACATTCACTTTGATATGCAGATACCTACACCATTTTTACATTGCGGCACCGAAGGGATTATTGATGTTTTCAGGTCAGCAGCGAGCCTTTGCATTAATTCTGAAGCTAAATCGGTATCCGTTTTTCTTTTTTTTCTTTTTTTTAATTTATGTGAAACTGAAACAAATCATGTGTTCTATGTTTGATTCCCCAGATCTGGAGGGAAGACTCTGTGCTGGAACCATGGATTGTACTTTCAGGTAAAAGCTGCAGTACAACGTGCACAGCCTGCAGGTGAGAAGTTCTCCTCAGGTGGTCCTACCTTCTGTCCAACCGTCAGGATGGTGTTACTTGACAGACCACGCTGCTTGTTTAGGACCAGCCTTCTTCCAGCGCCAGTTAGTACTGATCTTCATTGGAAATTTTTTTTTCCCCTTCAAAAACTACAGACCTCCACTAGCCATGGGTTGCCTGTGTCCGGGGGCAGGCGTGAGCCGGACACAGGCACTCGCGGGCAAACTGTAGCCGCCTGGTTTATCTTCTCACCACCCGATTGTTTACTGTAGTTTTTTCTGGAGTTATTCTGTATTTGGATGAGGGATGGATGTACCAGAAGCTAGCAAGCATGGCAAGAAGTCAACAAGTCAGAAGCTGGAGGACCAGAAAAAGGTAGGAAAAATCTTTTGTTTGTTTTTCCCCCCTTTTGAAGTTGCCTTCCCTCATTGTCCCTTGGAGTTAATGTTTTCATCTGGCTTTTGCTTCTTGCCAGTTGTGTTTATTTTTAAAAGCAGTGAGATTAGGGTTTGCTTCTTCTTAGACTTATTTCCTTTACAAAAAGGAGAACATGTTGGTCATATTGCTGTTATTGTCTGAGGTCCCAGTGATGCCTCTGTTCCATATTTCCTAATAGCTATTTATAAAGACAAGGGAGGTGGGGTGTAGTTTCTGCTGCTCCTCAGCGTCTCCAGTCTTTTATCTCCATTCACGTGGCGTGGAAGCGGGCACCGGTGCCCCAAAAACCTCCTGGGAATACATATTTACTCTCTGCTTGAACTTCAGCTTTTTATGTTAACCACACTGGGAATAAGAGGGAATAATACCGTTAAAGATGAGACAAATGGTTCTTCTGGAAGCTCTATAATGCGGGTTAATGGTCCTCCCATTTCTGCTACGGAAGAGCAGCCTGGATTGATACTTAGTGAGCTTAGCAGAGGGTTGTTTTGCCAACTGTCTCTAATCGGTCAGCTCAACTGGGTTAGACTGAGCTGTGGAGGTGGTAGTTGGATCGATGGACACAAGTTGGCCGTCAGGCTGTGTTCACACTGCCTGCAGAACGTGGTGTTTGAAGGCAGTAATCCTTGTGTTCTGTGCCGTAGCATTTTGTGGTCAGTGAAGGCATCAGCTTGATTTTGGCAATAGTCATCCTTAGAGGATTAAGAGAACAAGTGTACACAAAGAACTGTTTGTCTCGATGCCTGTGTAACCACCTGCATGTAGATCAAGACACACAAACTCTCTCTGTTTGGTGCTCAAGACTCTGACCTGATTCCTGTAATGAAGTGCTCTTGATAAGCGTAATGATTGTACAGGCGAAGCTCGGGGAACATCTGAGCACAGCAAACACACAGTAATTCATCAAGTCTGACATTTCCAGCACTGTTTTATCTTATAAAAAAACATTATTGTAGTTGTTTTTGAGTGGAATGCCATCTGGGAATTCCCATTTTTACCCCTAAAAGGCACACATAGATGTGTCGTTGCTTATGCTTCCAGAAACGGCTGTTAATCCTATTTTAGGAAGCATGGGGAAGTGCTTCTTCCCTTGGATTTTTACTTATTACTATCAAAAATAAGTAAATCGCCATTAAGAATGATACTCCAAATGGAGGCCAGAAGCTACATATCTCCTTCCAGGTTGGAAATCTGGTAATAACCCAAGTGAATATATTCCAGCACAGTCTTTAGGGTCATGTTTATTTGTGGGGGAACATTTGTGGTAATACAGCCACCATTTTAATCAGTTCTAGCGAAGAGGTAGTTGAATTAGTTGGTGAAATTCTCAGTTTTTGTTTTCCTGTGATTATTCTAAACCGATACAGACCTCCCTACCTTCCAAGCTTCAAACCACAGAACACGAGGTCACGTATTGGTCAGCATGCTTCGTAGTTCCTCAGCTGTGTTTTGCGGATAGGCACCAAATTGGAAACTTATTTGTAGAAATGTGATTTAGTCTTGATTTTGAGATTGTAATTGGCCAAACAACAAACAGCTGGGAGAACAGCTGGAACTAAGATGGATTTTGGAACATTTTAGTTACCATTTTCATTTGAAGATTTGTGCTATGTCTAAACACCCCCCCCCCCCCCTTTTTTTTTTGACTGTTGCCACCAGCAAGGAAACTAGAAAGGTTTTGCAGTGTTGTTGATAATTCCGGGTAATGTTCCTGTGGTTATTTTGGGATGTGGGTGTAATTGCCTGACTTGTGTAAGTGCTATGCCATCCACAGAGTCTCGTATATTGACAGTACCCTGCCAGTTCTGGTGTCATCTGGATTGTTCCAAAGATAATATTGTACTTACAGCATGCTTGAAAAGATGTGGATTGCGTAATGTACAGCTCTCTCTCGTGATTCAAAAAGTGACCCTCTTTGTATCAAACATGAGAATGTGTGTGCAAATGGAGATTCCTTTTGATGCCAAACATCTGATGTGAAGACTTTGCAACAGCTGTTAAATTTCAGCTGCTTTGATGCCAATAACTGTGCTTTTGCGGTGATAAGCCATTTGCTTAGAGAGATTAAATGCTTTTTTTCAGGCTGTAGTTTGATTTTTTCTTGGATTTTGTTTCACAGCTTGCAAAAACTACAGTTGACCATTTGGCAGAGTGGATCGGAGGCTCCAGAGATGGAGAAATAGTCTGATCTGCATGCTGGTGGGGATAATTCTAGTGTTTTCTAAGGAGCAGACTGTAATATGGCTATTAATTGTAAAATACCAAAAGGTTTTCATTAAACTGAGAGACCATTGTATTTGGTCAATGCTCCCTCCTTCAATCACCCTGGAGGGCACCTCGTCCACTTTCTCATCTTAGTTCCCTCCCATGTCTTTCTCTTTTGTCCTCCCCCTCTTATTCACTATCTTCCACTTTGATTATGGCTGGACTGCAAACCTGACACCCAGTGGGGAGAAGTGCTTGTGATTGGCTATGGATGGACGGGCACGGGTGGCAGCTTTGTTGCTAAGGCATCTCCAGGAAGTCTTTTCATCAGCCAATCACCTGAGAGCATGTGCTCTAGCAAATTTACTTTTAAATTTATCTTAAACATGTCAACCAGGGCATCCTCCTAACCTACTGCTTTACATTCTTTATCCATGAAAGCTGTTCCCACCAAGGTACTGAATTCACCCCCCATGAATTCTCATTTTGATGGTCTGTTTTCAAGCTTTAGGGAGCTCACTGGTGAAATACGAGTGAATAATTTATTACTGTGTTGTATTTCTGGAATGCGATGTGTTTTATTGCAGCATTGTGCTGAGATGATGCAGTGATGGCTGGTGAGAAGCAGCACATGTTAATTAAATAATAAAGGTGCCGTACTGAAAAAATCACATTGGACAACTTATAGATCATCATAAAAGCAAGTATTGGACCGTGTTGATCAGTGAGTTATTAAACTGAAGAGCTAACCGTGGTATAATACTTACCAATATAGTTGGATACAAATTTTGGAAAAACTGATCAAATGAAAAGTTCAGTTTACAGATGTCCAGTGTTCAGTCCCACCAGTCTCTGGGGTTGGTTTTGTTAGCTTGGTGTACTATATATTATTTAGACATATATTTGATGTTTTGCTGTGTCTTGTAAGGAGTTATTCTATTTTTCAAATTGATTTTGATTTATATTGTGATATTTTAATTATAACCTGTTGATGTAATGCACTTTGTAACCTAATCCTGAAAGTGCTGTATAAAGTTGTTGCTTATTGCTTTTATTACTGTTAATAACCTCATCATCTACTGGAGAAAGGGTCTTTCCTTTTTACAATAAAGAAGAAAGTCTCCAGGACTTCATGTACAGTAAATTAAATACAAAATAAAACATACTCCCTTCAATATAATAAATGCTTAATCACATTTACCGTCTGTCTTCTTCAGACAGTTCCAAGAGACTGATTATTCTTGGAGTTCAAATGAGTCCATAAGAAATGGGAGGAGTGTGGAAGATTATTTTTTTAATTGAATTTAGATCCCAATGCAAAGTTTTCACTTTCATTTGAAAGATAATTTTTAACATTTTGTAGGAAGAAAACTAAATTGGTTAATTTGGTTTCAAATTATATCGTTGTTGTTGTTGTTATTATAAACAATAGTTTGTTTAGCCAAATTAAAATAAATTGAACTGAAGTTACTGATACATTGTGAATAGGAGCAAATGATGGTACATAAATGATGAAAATCTGAGGAAAATTTGTAGTTACTGATTTCAGTGGAAGAATTCAAATGTTAATGTTGACCTCTTGACTTTTGCTTAATTTCTATGATACTGCTAAAATTGAATTGCTTATACAAAAATAACAGGGCGACAGTAGATCAATCAATGGCGAGAGCTCAGTTGATAAGGCAGGCTGTCCACTAAACACAGTATGTTTGATCCATGACTGCAGCTGAGTGTCAACTCTACTTGCGCAATACATGGAATGATGAAAACAGTTTGACGTTAGGGCATGTTTTCTCCTGATCCCATGATGATGATGATGATGAGCCTTTGTAAGTTGAGGGAAAACATAGTCCAGGGGTGGTCATGAAGTGCCAAGATGCTGTAGGTTTTCCTGGATGCCAAAATTCTTAGCGGGTGATTTCACAGATGAGATGAGGGGAGGAGTTCTTTCGTAAAACCACCTGTGGACATCATTGCAGTGAATATCTGCACCATCTTAGACCTTCATGGCACACTGTGCCGACCCCTGACATTTCTGCTTGATCACTACCAGAAAGCTCCAATTGTTGACCTATCTTACAGTTGTTGCCCATTCCGGTTCTGGAAACTGATACCAAAATCTTGTTTTTTGCATCACAAGTGTCTTACAAGGTTCATATCTGGAACAGCTTCTTCCTAGACTGACACTTCTTAATGCAGGCTTTTTCCAGGCCAGTACTAAGAGTAGTATCCTGTTCACATCAAGTAGTATCCTGTGACTTCAGAGATTTGTCCTCTACATACAGTTTACTTGAGATGGTGCATCAGCTTCTTGTTCCACGTGGGATCATTGCATTGACACCACTGAATGAAATCAAAGGGAAATCGCGTCAAGACAGGATCGTGTCACAACTGTTGCATTTGTGGAAACGGGCCTTTGAGGCAAGTATGAGAGAGCTGTTGTGCAAATCAGAGCTAGGAGAGAGACAGATGAAGAGTCAAAGAGATACTAGACAGAATGAAACCAGCTTAAAGACGGCAGGAGATGGGCGAAAGCGGAAAAATGTGAGTCTGAGAAAAAAAGAGACTGTAGGCAAGGAAGTGAACTCGATGCACTCTGCTTCATAGCGGCTCTATAAGTGGGCAGAGCAACCACACATCCTTTTCTCTCCTTTCAGCCTGCTGTTTGATGGCTTGCGAAGCACTAATCACAGCACTGGCATCACTGGAGAAGTTTTGATGCTCTGCCGCTTATCAAAGCCAAGAGCACTTTTTAAAGCTTCATGACAGGTAGTCAGCTTGTCTTTGTGTCCCTCCATCTCCCATTACACACCGACACCAGTACAAGTAGACACAGTATTCTGTCTACTTTGAGCTCACAAAAGGGATCTAAAAAAACCAAAACAAAAAAAAACTGCATTTATCTTCCAAATGGTTGTATGTTTACTTCTCTGTTCTCCTTTAATTGCTTGTACTAGCTTAAAATTTTGAACTTTTAATTTGGAATTAGCACAATTTGCCTTGGTCAAGTAGGGAGTGTGAGTTGTGGTACGTTTTTTCCAAGTGCTATCGAGCCTCTTGGCAGAAGACGTCTGCTACATAACAAGGCCAAGGTGATGCCATGTAAACCTGAGTGTAGTAGGTAGTTGGTCACTTTTGGAAATAAGTATGGACTATAGGTCTACCTGGGTCTTTGCCAATCAGCCTTCCTTCTGTTCACCACCAGAAGCAGCACCACATAAGGTAGCAGAAAATGCAGTGAAGAAGAATCAGCTGTTTTTAGCCAGTTGGCATAGCATAAATTTTCCATTATGATTCAAGCCTGTAGTGCAGCAGAGACAACACAGTGGTGTGTCAATCAGAAAACAACAAAAAGGTGTATCAGAGCAGGAATAAAATAGGCATTAAAGAAGTGCTTAAATGGATTTCCTATTCTGAAACCACGACAGTCTCACACTTCCGTTTTATGTATTTATGAGAGTTTGGCTACGTGGAAGTAGCAGCATAATGGCTTCACTGAGCCGATTTAAATGTTAAACAGTTGACTATCGACCAGTGCATGGTGCGTTGTAGCTCAATCCAGGAATCTGCAAATCAACGTAACATCATTTATTTTCAAACTGATTTTTGAGTCATATCAGTGACTTGAATTGAATGGGAAAACTCAAGATAAAGCAACAACTTGTTATGCCATAATGTACCTGATTGTGCTTGTTCCTGCGGTAACCTCTACAAAACATACATGAATAAGTAGATATAGCCAACATTAACCCAGTCTTAGCTTCCATATTCAAGGGGTACACCCCCCTTAAACCAGGTGATATATGCAAGTCCCAGATGTGGCAAATGAAACTAACCTTGAAAAACAAAACAAATCTCTCATGCCAGGATTGTGTAGTTATGTGTATCACACATTACTTCAAAGAGCCCATTACTCCCTTGACTCAGTTTTCCCTATTGATTGCACAGGTGCACTACCACTTATTATATCTATTAGGGTCCTGTCCTAAATCACAGGGGTTTTGGACAAGGTTATAGTCATGTGGGGAATTCAGATAAATTGCATCATCTACATGCAGCTTGTGTGCTTCCTCTTGCTTAGTGTGCATGTGTGTTTCTGTCGTAAATTGCTGGCGAAATCCTTTCTACATGTACCGAGGTCTCTTGCTATCCAGTATTCTGAAATATCACTTTGTCGAAAAGGTGATGAGGCCACGAACAGGCTGCATGGTATTCAATTGGAAGCCCATTAAACTACACACTCTGCAACAGCTGGAGGAGCTACACCGTGTGAATCAAGGGTCTACTTTGGCGCCATGGAAGCTATCTAAATGGTAATGATAAGTGGAGATCTGTGCCTGCACGTGCTGTCACCGCAGTCAAAGTGCTCGTTGGGGTACATGACTCTTCTTGGATCTAAGATGAATGTCAATTCCAGGAGCAACATTGACATGGTAACTAACTTGGAATTGTTTAAAATCGTTAAAAAAGGAACATCTTTTTAACAGGAAGAAACCTCAAGCAGAACTGGGCTCTATAAAGAATTCATCTACTGCAGCTGTTTGGGTTGAGCGAGTGTGTTTGTTTGCAACGTGTCTCAAGAAAACATGAACCACTGTCAGCTAAACTGGGTAGCAAGGTCATGGAAGGGTTGGTGATATTTTGACGCAAATTTTTAGTCACAATCATTTTCATGCATATTTCTATAGTGTTTCCAGTTGATTTCAGTGCTATTTGTGCAATTGCTAAAGTTAAATTCCAGTGTTGTTTGATGGTGGGAGGAAACCCACACAGACATGAGAAGAGCATGCCAACTCGCCACAGTATCTGTGTGATAAACCACACAATAACTGTGTTTACTTTAGTGAGTAGTTTTGCATTTTGGAATATTGTTCACAGACCATGCAAGGGTGAGCTTTGCTTCCTTCTGTATATAATTGATGTTTCATGCTTTGTTCACAGCAGGGTGGCATGTAGTAATATGCCCCTCAAGTATGGAGTAGGATCCCATGAAGAAGCAAGCTGTCAGCAATAACAATGCATGTGTGAACAGACTTAAGCACATTTGAGACCATACATTTAAATAAATCTCAGTGAAAAACTTTTGAATTTGTTTCTCACACTCCACACATTTCATATTACTAAACAATGCATGTGTTAAGTGAAACAGAACATCTACTTTATTTGCATATAGTTTAAAAATAGATTTTCAGTTTTTACTCACCATATTGGTAGGACAGAGCTTTACATACACCAAGACCTCTGCCTCTCTTAAGGGAATGCAAGGACCAGAAATTGATTACAATTTTTAGAATTGGCATGATATGGGGTTAATGAAGTCTCTAGACCATCAAAGGTTCAAATTCCCATCAGATGTGAAAATCACTAAGGGCCTTTGGTCCTTAATACCCAGGTTGCTTCCAGTGTGCAGTGGAGCACCTTGCAATGGATCAAGCTCTGTGTATGAATGGGTGAATAGGAAGCAGTATTGTAAAGCACGTTGAGCACCTGCTTCAAATGAAAAAAAAAATGCTATATATCAAGGCATCCAGAGGTAATTTTAGTTCTCCAATCATCAGGTTCCTCCTCCTTGAAAAGATTCATGGTATTATAAGCTGTCATGTACACTTTATTATTCACAAATATAAGATGCTTGGGACTTTACAGAGTTTATACCATTGCGGAAGGAAATGAACAAAACTTTCCTCTAAAAGTCCAACAGAACTCATAATCATTGTCATGATTATTTGAAAGCTGGCTTCTTAGGAGGAGCCAGACTTGGAAATCCAGTATTTTGCTACAGAAGCTTTTGCTTCATATTTTATTATATATTTTTTCTTCCTGCTCTGAAACTCAGTAAAGCACTGGTTCTACGGTTAGGCTCTTAAATACAATAAGTTAAACCCAAACAATGCCAGTTAGTCATTCATAAGCTTTTAAAAGTTGTTGCATCTGTTTGTGGAATCTTGGATGTTGTTTAAAGAGGCGTTCATCTCCGTGTGTGTAGACCTTTGACCTGCTGAAAATCTTACACAATTAATAAAAACTGAAGTATTTCTTTCTTGTAACTACTATTTTTAATAACTCAAGTGGACATTATAACTGACTTAATGTACATATTGTTTTTGGAAAGTTTTTAATCCAAACTATATGTAAAGTTATGCGTCTGTGGGCTGGAGACTCACAGATTGGATGCAGGAGTTGTGAAGCCTTATGCTGGTTTTTGGTTCAACTCCATCAATGTTCAGGCTGCATGACAGGCTGCACCTTTTAATAGCAGATAACAGGATTATCACAACAGCTGGCTTCCTAAGAGGGGCCTCAGCACCTGGGGATCGTGAGACGCTTCGCCGCGAGCGATGCATAATTTCACCAAACTTGTATGACAGAACATGGAGTCGGTGTTGCATTTGCTACACTTGCCTTTCCAACACACATGCCTCATTGGAGTTAAATTGTTAGGCTGTGCGAGGAGCTGGGAATTGCCTTTCAAGCAGTTTTATATTCTGCGCTGCATTGAGCTGTTTGCTCTCTGCTCTTATGAAATAGTTTGTCTGCGTGATGTATAATTTGGCGATTTCTTCCAATAGGGAATGAGCTGAAATGAATGAGCTGAACTGGTTGCTTCCCCTGCAGATGCAATCATCCTGACGTGATTGAATCATCGCAACGATGATGCATTTTCATCGAGGCAAAAATGACACGTGAGCAGTAGTTTGTTTTGCTGAGTGGAGCTCATCTCATTCACTGTGATGGTGTACAAGTCATCTTTTACACATTCAACTGGCAGAGCATTTTGTCTTCATTCCTTTCAATTTGTTGAATCTGGATCGAAAAGTGTCAAGTTGTGGATACCGACTATCCACAGAATTAATAAAAGTCACCAAACAGATATCCAGGCTTGATTTTCTAGTGTTTAAATCGCAAAGACTGCAGTTTCCCAGAAAAATCCTCTTATTGTACTCCCTGCATGGGGGTGTATATAGGAATTATTCAGTCTGTCCATGAGTTTTTTTTTAAAAGCACAACTCCTCCTCAAACCATTCGGTGGATTCCAATAAAACTTCACTCAAGGTTTTGTGTTTACATCTTCAAGGGATGATAATTGTGCTGTTGTGGTTTAATTGATGCATCATGCGATATTGCCCTTGTAAGCACAACTCCTCTAAACCAGTTGATGGATTTCAGTCAGACCGGTCCAACACTTCCATGGTAGAATGTAGGGCATCACTTTTTGAGCTTTAAAAGTCGTACGCTACAATTATTCAGATTCCTTTTATTATACTCGTATGTTTGCAGAGAAATTTCTGTTTGGGCTTTTAATTGCTAAAACGTATTTCATCATCATGGAACAAATGAATACGAATGAGTTGTTTTTGTTTTGCAGCTGCAGAATTTGAGAAGACGAGCACCTTCCCCTCATGTGATCCATTCTTGCTTCTTTTTTTAATAGAGCGCCACCTGTAGGTTTCTTGCATTGCTCATTCTGGTTATTCTTTTAGCTCTTATTGTCCGTGATGAATCCTGCCAGTGTTCACTGTTGTATGCTGTGTATCTGGAAAGCACGCTTGAAAGCTGTTGTGTTGCTATGACAACTTAAAAAATTGTGACCAATCACCATACCAGATTTTGCTGTGCAGTAATTGTACTCTGAATACAGATGGATTTTACTGTTGATTTATGTGGTTTTGATATGGAAAAAACAGGAATAATCACATCCTGCAGCGCCCTTAGTTTGAATGTACACCAAAGAAGGGCGCGGGGCCTGGAGGTTTGGGGTTTGACATGTAGACCTCATCACTGTGCATGGGGTAGATGCATAGTACTGTGTACTAGTACTGCTGTGTCTTAGGCTTTGCTGTATCGCAACATCCAGCACTAATTTGATCTCGTATCCTTGTGGATTTTGCTTCTGAATCACTTGTTGAAAACCATCTTGACTGACTTGTTGCGGGTATTTTTGCATCTTGCAACATCAGAAGTCCTCCGTCCACCATTCTTTCATAATCTATGGACTTATCCTGTATGCTGTTTCCCTCTAAACATTGGCTGTACAGCGGTCGTGGTTCTGGAGTGTTTTTGGCATGAGGGCTTAAAAAGAAGATTCTTTGAAGACTGCATTGGCTTTTCTGCAGGAAATCTTTGTTGGTGGTTTAGTCCCAGGAGCACTTTGACAACCATTATTCAGAATTCAGCCTCTGATTGACAGTCCTTTCCATCTGGATCTTTTATTATGTTTTTAAATTTACCATCCACCTTTAATTGTTGTGCCCATGCTTTGCGACTCAAGCCTCAGTCAGACAGACATATAGACCAACAGTATCCGTTGGCGTCATTGTCAGTTTGTGATATCTCAAACTGTACGATAACTTTTTTTCTAATTTGGCAAGGTTGTAATATGGGTCATTGACATACCGTGTAAAAATCATATTTGTAGACTTGTTCATTTGGACATGGCGAAAATGGCCATTTTGAGCACTTAAAGGCAGTTTTCTCAAAAACTGTCTGATAACCTTTTTTTCAAATTTGTCAAGGGCGTAATATGGGTCATTGACATATTTCACATCAAAAATTATAGTCATAGATTCCTTCATTTTGAACTGGCTGACTTTTTTATGCCGAAAACAGTTTGCCTTGGGCTTTAATTGAGCACGTAATCCACAGGGCCCTTGGCACTGTAGTTAAATTATTCTCAACTAATGGACATAATGGAGATATTTCATGTATTGCTGGCTTTTGTATATGTATAAGACTACATTGTCACTCAGAGATGACTGAAATTAACTTGCGGCATGAGATTGACTGCACAATAGATATACAAGATAGGGCCCTTTGCATGTTAGTTTAGCTTTTGACTTGACTTTGGATATCCACATGGAGGCATCATTGGGACACATTACAGTAGTTCTAACTACATGTTGTCTTACATCAAGAGTAATTCCCTCACTTTCAAAAAAGACCAGTATACAGTAAAGTAAATTTGTGAGCCTGACTTTGCTGCTGTGGCTTCGACATGTGGCGTGAGCAGCACCACCGTTCATCCATGA
Source organism: Thalassophryne amazonica (assembly GCF_902500255.1). Classification (NCBI taxonomy): domain Eukaryota; kingdom Metazoa; phylum Chordata; class Actinopteri; order Batrachoidiformes; family Batrachoididae; genus Thalassophryne; species Thalassophryne amazonica. The sequence continues at coordinate 13,997,806 of NC_047124.1, forward strand.
CTACATGCCGCACGGAGCTCTGGCTGTAATAAGCGGCACACCCAAAGCTCTTAGCCTCTTGTCACGCAGCAGCGGTGTGACGAGCTCGTCTTACCCACAGGTCGACAGGATATTTATAGGGTATGATTGTAGTGTTGTGTCTGGCCTACTTATACCCACCACTGCCTGTTTACCGGCAGGAAGTGTTTGTCTGGTGTGAAGCTCATGTCAGGAATAAACGGAGGTGAACGTGTCTGTTCTCCGAGACTCAACTGTTGATGTTTCAGCAAGAGCTGTCTTGGGTGTTTGGTCGGTGCATGGATCAAAACATAGTTTGTGGCATACCTTAAGGCAGAAAAAGGCAGAACTGTGATAAAAGAGAGCAGACCAGACAATAGTCAGATGGCGACACAGTGACACTTGGAATCATTATTGTCAAATCCACTCTGGTTGGGTAAGTGTTTGTAGGCTTGACCAAAAGACTGTAGAAAATGCACAGCTCCACACTGTTGAGGCCACTTTTGTCTTTCCCAGGGCGGTTCCTGTGGTCACTCCCCTAATTTTGCAGCGACCTTTTCGCGCCATGGGACGAGCCCTCAAGGTCCCAACAAGCAAGGCCCATGCACAACCACAAAATAAGCATTTCCTCCGCAACATGTCCGCCTGATCACAGAGACCAGAGGTTGGCCTTGGATAAAACTGCTTTTGCTGGCCATTTGGATAAACTCACTGTCTGGAAGGAAACAAGGCTCCTCATCTCTAAAAGGGGTGTTGTTGTGGCCCTCGTGGCCAAAGCGTTAATGCACTTTAAAAGGAGCAAAGTGCATTTGAACACTGAATAAATGAGTAAATTAATCAAAATCAGTCTACCTTTTCCCCCCATGTTTTGAATAGTTTGCTCTCTTTAAGTTTTTTTTTCTTACCACAGCACCAAGAGAGATCATCATGGCACAGATCATTACAGAAGAGCAAATATAATTTCAGAACTCATTTGTAATGTGATATTATTAGGTGATCTGAAGCACCTCTGAGGGAGCTCCTGAATACATGTGGGGAAAGCACACACACCTCTCTCTCACCCTCTCTCGCTCAGTATTTCTTTTTCATTTACCGAGGCATGACTCTAGGTACGTAGGATACAGAGCATGTATTATTAGGGTAGAAAGATGCTTTGGCACATGCCTGACCTAATATACTGACCTGTGGAACTTATGCAGGTGCTGATGTGAGCGTCTTTATTTGGGGGCTGCTAAAAGTGTTTGTCTCATAAGAATGGCTGAACAGTAGTTTTGTCTCAGTTGCACTTAATCATATGAAGCAAGTCTTCTTTATGCCCTCAGGCTCATTGGCACCAGTGCTTTGCCCCGGATTCTGTAGCATGAAGTGGATGAGAGTCCATGACTTCCCCTGGATGGGATACAGGTTCCATTTTCAGCCATGTCCGGTACTCATTTACTGTGAAGTGGACTGAAACGAAGTGTAATTGTTGGCGCTCTGTTACTACTCATTTCTCTGAACACAAGGAGACTTCTTTCAGTTACTTTAAGATGCAAAGGTTGAAATTCCACAGATATTCATTTTGTATTTTGTTGAGCTAAATACCAGTTAATGATGATTTTTGACATTTTAAATGTAGTTTACAACAGTATGTTATTGGTTTAGAGCTGTTTAAAACACCTTCAAAAATAGTCAACTGTCAAACTGCTTGCATAAAAGCACTTTGAACAATATAACTCCTTAAGATTAGCAGAAAAAGCTCTTTAAACCAAACAGTTCTTGGTATGGAACAATTTAAACTAGTTATCGGTATATTTTTATATGTGTAATAAAAGTAAATCCAGGCAACAGTTGCCTTTTGGCCTTACCAGTACGATCGGTATGATTATTATGGTTGACCTCTTCATAAAAATTTCTTGTCACATTAACTTTTGTGTGGTTATAAATGATTCCCTTCCTGGTTATTACCTCGATAATGGTATGCTAAAATATTATATTTTCTTCCATGTCTGTCATTTGTTTTGTTTGAGGAAAGCTATTGAACACATTTTTGTAACACATAATAGAAGTAGGCAAGTTAGGTAGAGAGTGAACAGTTTGTAACTTACTTTAAAAGGTGATGCAGACACTAGGTTTCTATGTATTTCCATTCATTTGGGAATTTGCTTGTGAGGTCCATCTCAAAAACAGATTGAAACAGCCGTCCGTCCAGTGCTAATGTTCAGCTGTGAGGCTGTCACATCAGTATCCATACAAACCAATCCATGTTTAACACAATCCCAGTTAGGAAGATGAATGCGTCAGCCTTCTTATGAGCATTTATTTTAATTCTTAATGACATCTGACCTGTTTGCCCTTCAGTGTAAAATGTAGGGCACGCAGGCTGGAAATGTTCCTGATGGCGGGCTTGTTTCATTATGCTAATCATTCTAATGCCTCACATGAGTCCAGTGATTTATTGATGTTAACATAGTCGGTAGTTAGCAAACTCTGTCCATGTGCTCCTGTTCATATTTAATTACAGTGGAGAGCCGTGTGCAAATAAAGGTCTTTGGGATAAAGGAGGATTTACTTTGAATGTAATGAAAACCCTTTTTGGTGTGTAATTTGCTGTGCCGGTCAGGATTTGTATACCACCATTTGTATACCATCTTTTTAAAGAGGCAACCCTGTGTACTTTATGGGAAGAAGTCTGAGACACTTGTAATTTGAGAAATACACTCATGCAAGGTTTATTTAGTACAACCCCTGGCAAAAATTATGGAATCACTGGCCTCTGAGGATGTTCATTCAGTTGTTTAATTTTGTAGGAAAAAAAGCAGATCACAGACATGACACAAAACTAAAGTAATTTCAAATGGCAACTTTCTGGCTTTAAGAAACACTATAAGAAATCAGGAAAAAAAGTAGTAGTCAGTAACGGTTACTTTTTTAGACCAAGCAGAGGGAAAAAAAATATGGAATCACTCAATTCTGAGGAAAAAATTATGGAATCGTGAAAAACAAAAGAACGCTCCAACACATCACTAGTATTTTGTTGCACCACCTCTGGCTCCAACTTTCTCTGATTGCTGTTGCCAGATCAGCTTTGCATGTTGGAGCCTTGTCATGGACCATTTTCTTCAACTTCCACCAAAGATTTTCAATTGGATTAATATCCGGACTATTTGCAGGCCATGACATTGACCCTATGTGTCTTTTTGCAAGGAATGTTTTCACATTTTTTGCTCTATGGCAAGATGCATTATCATCTTGAAAAATGATTTCATCATCCCCAAACATCCTTTCAATTGATGGGATAAGAAAAGTGTCCAAAATATCAACGTAAACTTGTGCATTTATTGATGATGTAATGACAGCCATCTCCCCAGTGCCTTTACCTGACATGCAGCCCCATATCATCAATGACTGTGGAAATTTACATGTTCTCGTCAGGCAGTCATCTTTATAAATCTCATTGGAACGGCACCAAACAAAAGTTCCAGCATCATCACCTTGCCCAATGCAGATTCGAGATTCATCACTGAATATGACTTTCATCCAGTCATCCAGTCATCCACAGTCCACGATTGCTTTTCCTTAGCCCATTGTAACCTTGTTTTTTTCTGTTTAGGTGTTAATGATGGCTTTCGTTTAGCTTTTCTGTATGTAAATCTCATTTCCTTTAGGGGGTTTCTTACAGTCCGGTTACAGACGTTGACTCCAGTTTCCTCCCATTTGTTCCTCATTTGTTTTGTTTTCGATTTTTGAGACTTTTTTTTTTTTTTTTTTGAAATGTAGAGTTCTTTCCTCTTTTTTTAATTAAACACTGGCTGCACACGTAGAAGTACAGGCTTGATGAAGGATCTGACTTGTTTTATACTACTGTAAAGTGCGAGTAATAAATCCCAGAATGATGTTAGTGAGGGAAGAGTTGATGCTTTAAGTGCAGTCCATATTTTTAACATCAGAGAAAAGTTGATGTCCTCTCATGAGGAACTGATTGAAAGCAGATGGACGGCATCTGTCTCTGGACGGCAAATGAAAAACTGCCTGACCCACAAGGGAACGGCAGAATTATGAGAGCCATAAAGAAATTTAAGATATAATGAGATGCATCGGACATTCTCTTTGTTTGTTCTGTCATGTTGTCATTTTGATCTCATTACTCAGAGGGATGGAAAGCTGAGTTGGAGCTGTTAATTGCATGTGATTTTCTAATTTATCCCCTGTACGTTGTTGGCTGACCCTCAGCATTGTTGTTTTCATCGAGTGTTTGCAGGCTGCTAACCGGCCCTTTAACCTCAACTTCAGAATCACTTAATGAAGCGCGCTGCTGTCATGTTCACCGGCCCACAGCTAATTACAGTTATGCACAAAGCACATGAGTACATTAAAACATTTTTATTTTCTGTGACACCAATTAATGCTTAAACATTTTAAAAATTACGTTTAATCTTATTATGAAAACAGCTCTCTGCATCATCTTTTGAATTAAGTTCTAAACTACTTTGTTTGTTCTTCCAATTTTTTATTGGTTGACATAACGGCATTCAAAGATTTTTCATTGACTCTGAAATGTTCTTGCATCAATTCCTTGAACTGTCAAAAGCTAAATGGCCATAAACGTGATGACTTGGAAGTGCTCTGTTAAAAGGTGTTTGTATTTATGCAATCGTTAAGTTAGTTTTGTATATTTCTGACCCTTTGGAAAAAGCACGAAGTACCTTTTTATAAAATTCAGCAAGTGAATAAAACCCCTGTGTCAATGTATGCCGAGCATATTAAAAACGCTGGCATACGTCTAATAAGTTATGAGTAGGTTTTAGTCGACTCTTCAATAGTCTGCATGTGATGAAAATAAATCCCATGATCCACCAAGACAAAAATAAAAATTTAAAAATGTTAAATTACTCTGTTTGACCTCTGTATGGGGAAGAGATGCTGCTTGTCAGCGTACACGTGCTCGATGACATTCTCGTTAATATTTACGTGTTCCACCTGCCAGCAAAAGGGTTCTGCCGGCGGTGGAAACATAAACCAAGCCAGACTTAACTGTTCCATACTGTGCACTGCAAAAACTTTTAAAATATGACAGGAGGGGAAGGAGTGAAATCAGAAAAGTGAGAAATCACAGCTCTTTGCCGTGTCCGTCATTTAGCAGGTTCCCATAAGGATTCACAGTCATGCAGAGGGCTCTGATCTAAAGTGGTTCAGTTCACCACACCCAGGGATATGTGTGAAACTTAACACTATACAGCAACAAGCAGCATTTTATTAATAATCACCGGACTTGAATTACGCCCTGCCTCGTGTAGGTCCTGTGTCTGAGTGCGGATTGAAAAAATGCCTGGGATTTTAATCAAGGAAATACGGTACCCATTTTCCTCAAATCGGCGAGTGTCAGTGTTGAACTTCATTTCGTACCTTGGTTACTGGGCATGTCCAGACTGCTCTGTCCGGTATATGTGAGGGGTTGTTAATGGGAATACATTATGATGGGGCGGGACTTCTTGTCCGATGTGAGCGAAAATCTGCTTTATTCAGTGTTTGTTACATGAAAAACAATATAAAAGCATTGGGACTTTTGCTTTTGTCCGGTGAGTGTGAGTATCTGGTTTAGGCTATACAATGACAGTTTGGGTGAATTTTACTGTGGATTGAAATTAGTTTTTGTCATTTTCTTTTCATTTGCAAAGCCTACATCTGGTGGCCATCACTGGTTGTTGTCCAGTAAAACCCACAAAGCAGTTTGATTATTGTAATTTGGATCAGATGAAGTAGCATTTTTAATTGCTTTGCAGAAAATCCTGAGCTGGTATTTATTTTTTTGTTTGTTTTACTGTCATGCCATTCCATTATTTACTCCTTCTATAAGACCTGTGTCTGATTAGGTCAACACATCACTTATTGGTCTTTAGGGACTTCGTGATTTCAGTTCACCCTTGTTTCATCCCTCGCTTTGAATTTCATCACCAGGAGGTTCATTGGGGGAAACATGACGAGATGACAATGTGCTAATGGGGCGACAATTGGATGGCAGCTCTGCTCCGCAAGAGGACTCGCTTGTTTATGAGCTAACAGATCTGACAGGTATTGCACAGCAGCAGATGTGTGTGCTGTAATTGCTCTGCGTATTGGCAGCCCGGGAGGACGCCACAGCACTTCTGAGTTATTCAGGCCGAATCACGAATCAAACTGCTTCCCTTTAACACACCAGGCCAGTTGGCGTAGAACCGGATTTTACCTCAAGTCAAGAGAGAACAATGTTACTTCCGACACTTCCAACATCTGGCTGCGTTTTTCCTATGCTTTCCAGAGTTATAAGAGGGGAAAAAAAAAAAAAGAAAAACCACACGGGCTGCTTTCTAAAGGAAACCACTGTGTTATGGCCAATTATTAAGTCAGGCTGATTAGGTGTCGCTCAGAGGTCAGCAGAGTTTTCAAAAGTCAGATTTGTGGAAGTTCAGCACTCCTTTGAGAATATTTTCAGAAATGATTAAAACGTAATGAAACTTTGGTGTCAAGCTGAAGTAGTATTGAATACACAATTTTCAAATACACTTCAAGATGTATTTGACGATTATTTTTTAATGGGAAATACTAATCAGGATTTTTTTAAATATAACTCAACATGTAGTGTATCCTCAGCCTTGATACTTTGATCAAGTATGTTGATGAAAAAACATGAGAATAATATGATGAAATAAGTTCAGAAATTAACGAACAGTCAAACTGAGCAATTATTAAAAAAATTAAATCAAGAAGCAAACCAAGAGTTTGAACAGTGACGTCAGGACAGTGGAAAGGAACAAAAATACAAGATGTTGCTTTTGAGATAAGACTTGTAAAGAGTCCATTCTATTGTTTCTTGTTATGCCAAAATGTTTAAAGTGAAATTAATTGGTGGTGGCTGACTATCTTTTTTCCCTACAAGCGATGTGCTTCAGGCTGAACTATTATATGAATAAATAAGTCCAATTGTAGTATAAATTAATTTTATTGCCAATGTTGCACTTGGAATTATTTTAAAATACATTCCAGAATAACATGACTGAAGATATTTTCAATCCTTTTTTAATACCAATATTGTATTTTCAATAAAATAAATAAATGCCACAGATGAACAATTGGGGGATAAAAAAATAAATAAAACATTCCCCCCTTTAAATGCAGTGGTGGGCACACTTCCGATAATCCGATAACAGATAATTATCGAAGATAATGTTTTCATTATCGGATTATCTTTTTAGATAAATTTAAAAACCATCATCGGACTAATTATCTTCCGATGAATTACCGTCCGATAACTTATAGACCGATAACGTACTAAACTAAGCTGAACAGTGAAAAACATTTTAAACTGTTACACTACCTGTTAAAAGTTTCCTAATAGGCATGTTGTTTCGACCCTCTGCAAACAGAAACCACTCTATCGTCTGTAGCAAGGAGAAACTGGTGACCAAAAAAAAAGTCATTTCCTTTAACACCATACTAATATAATCACAATGTCACCAAGTCAACCAGAGGCGTACATGTTTAACTTATGGTTCAAATTTTAACCACTCATTTTAAACAGTTATTTAAAATTATTGTCATGTCTGAAGTTTATAAAGTGAAAATATCAGATATATGTTTTCATTTTAAAGTAATGTGCTAATTTTTAAGGTTTTGTGAGCACATGCTGTGCCAGGCAGCAATGCATTATGGGTAGCATAAGGTAATCTCAGACGTTCACGACAGGACAAATGCATTTCAGACACTCTGTTCAGGGTCCACAGATAACAGCATTAAACTCTAGTGCCTAAAACTCTCGTGAATATATTCTCTGGGTTTATAGACGTTAGTGTATTTGCGTTTGTTAAATTCCACGCATCTTAAATGTAGCAGACACGGATTATCTGGAATTTTGTTTGACGTTTTTTCAAGGCCACTACTGCCATCTACTGGCCAGGAGTGTTCATGGCAGTATTAAACGTCTGGCTACATGGCTGCTCTCAGTGTTGGTATTGTCCATTGTCCAGGCGCTTTTTGTGTGCATATATTTGTTACCTTTGTATTCTAAAACTGCAGTTAGAAGTAATTCCGACTCCTTATCGGTCCACACGAACGAGGTTGGCACCATGTTTTCAGTTTTTGTGGAAGTGTCGACAAGAGAATAAGGCTCCTGATTGGATAGAATTTTAATCAGTACCGCCACCCAAAGGTTTGGCAGACTAATTACAACACATTTATACGGTTCGTTGTGGATGGATTTTTTTTTTTTAACGATGTAGTGTGGATGAAGTTTTTTACCCAAACTGAAAGGGTAAGATATTCAGTTTTACAAATACCCGACAACGTGTGTACATGGCCTTATGTCTGTGAAAGGCACTATATAAATAAATTTACTTACTTACTTACTTACTAATATTGAGTGCACGTTTTACAATATCATAAAAGTTTTAAAACATGCAATTGCAATGACACTTCCAGGGGTCTGTAAAAATGCCTGTTTTTACAAATAAAAATGGAATATTTTACAAAAGCACATTTATCTTTAAACCAAAACACGACACACGTCACATTAACGTGTTGGTTTACATAATGGATTACTGAACCAATCACTGTTTAGCACTTCTACCCAGAATGCTTGGCGGTCTGTGTTTGTTACAAAACCTCAGAATTAGTGCCTTATTCAACATTAAAAAATATATGTTATATTTTAACTTTGTACAAATGACAGAATTGACATTGATGGAGTTATTCTATCAGTATTTTCAAAAAACCATAAGTTAGTATGACTTTATTTTTCAAGACCTCCGCCTGACCAGAATGTTGAAATTGATAGGGAGCTGGCCTTATGACTGCTCTCGGTGCGCCTCTGTGGTGAGAGTGCTGTTGTAAACAAGAGCTTCCAGCAGGGCAGAATGTTTAAAGAAAAAGATTATGATTGGTAAAGAGTTGATTTCATGGGTGCTCTCAGGATTTGTCTGTGCTACTTCCTGCAGGGGGCAGCATGGTCAAACATTCTTGCTTATTCTTTAAGTCTTTTACCGCTTTTGATGCTTTCAAAAGTGATCGTGTTAAAAATCAATTTCAACGCTTTAGTAACTGCAAATGTCCCATAGACAACACCGGAATTTATCGGTTATTGATTATCTGTAACTTCCGATACATTTTTGGGTGGTTTATCGGTTTATCTTTATCAAAGATAACTTTTCAGTTATCTTATTATCTGTTATCGAAGTTAATTTTTTGGTTATCTGTGCCCACCACTGTTTAAATGCTACTTATTTTTTTTACCAGTATATTTACAATTATCTTTTAAAATAAATTAAAATGTAAATAAAATATCTTCTATTTTTAAACATGATTACATAGTTTAATTCCATAACCACACAATACAAAAACTATGTATTATTTTTTTCATTAACCAATATTGCATTTGTGATTAAAACAAACAAAATTTACAATCTACACTGACATGCTAGAAACATGCTTCAATGAGTAATTTAGGTAAGAATTTTTCTTAACATTATTTGTTGATTTATCTCATTAAAAAATTATTAAGCTACAAGTTACCATTTCCTCAACAGCTTTGATCCCGTTTGTACATTAGCTTGAGCTAATACAAACATCACAATGAGATGGAATTTTATCCGATAATCTCAAAACGTGAATAACTGAAAGGATAAATTGCTGTGCCCAAGATTGTGCTGCTGAGACCATTAAACAAATGCCAAATGTGCATGATGTTTCTTTGCAAGAATTTCTCATAATAATTTAGATGGGATTTAGAAGTTGTGAAGTTCAGCTGTCATGTGGAAAACAGCTGAAACCTTGTGTTGGAGTTCTCTTTGATTTGGTCTGTGTGCAGACAGCAGACTGAGACTGTAAATGGGAAAGACAGGACGCGTAGCGTATTTTCAGCACTTTCCATCAATGGAAGAGAGGGTCACATGAAGCGTACTGCAACCGACCTGCTGTGAAGGGCATTTGGAAAATAGTTTCCATTTTTTTGAGATCTTGTTTGATGGGATTTAATGGATTAATTACTTTTCCCAGAAAGGTGGAAGACCAAGTATGAGCCACATCAGAGGAAGTGCAACAGCAGCGTGCACTACCATCACTGTACTGCTGACAAAAACATTATTAATAATAATAAAAAACATAGAACTTAAGAAAACTTCCATGTCTAATGTTTGTGAACGAAACAGTTTTTCCTGACCCATTTAGAGGCGTTTTTCAGCAGGATACGCAGCACATAGCGTAACAAAACAATGATTTACAGCAAACCAACAAACCACATGTAATGACAAAAACAACAAAGTAATCTGAGCTGTGTACAACCACAGCACTGCATTATTCAGCAGTGTCTGGACAACATTTATGCTAAATTATTCTCTTCCCAAATCAAATTCCTATTTGATTGCAGTGAAAAAACACCTCTGCCTTCCATAAAACCACCATCCAACTGGTAGATGTCCAATATCATATAATCAAGTCTAACAGGTCTGTGGAAATGAAAAACCGCCGCACTAATGATGGGGATGTGTTCAGATTTGTTTCATTTGCTGCATCATTACTGCTAGTTGTCGTCGTGTTAATGGCTCAACTTTGTGGTTGCAAGAAAGAGGTTGGGGTGGGGGTGGGGGGCAGAACAAAAGTGAGGCAGTCGTCCATGAAATACCCTTGGTTGGCAGAGACGTTGGTGCTTTTTAGCATTTAGATTTAAGGGTGGGCTCATGGGTCCAGAAAACTATGTTGGTTTTTTCCATTTAGCATCATATTTAATTTGTGCTGGCTTGCCTACTTTTGTCTGCAACTGTTCTCAACCAAATAAAAGGGGAAACATAGGGGAACATTTGTTTATTTGTAGCTTTACCAGGAATATTGAAAAATTCCAGGTTGTTGATCATTGTTTTTGGAGCCCTTTTGCTCAAGCAAGACCACACTGTCAACCTTTAAATCCAGCACATTCTCTCTCCATCCATGTGGGTAAACAGCCCCCCAGCAGTACACACACATTGATCTTGCATGCAATTTTTCCGTCTTGGAAATCTGCCCTGATTGCTTCCAGCAAGTCCCTCATCTCGCTTTTTCAAACCCACCACTTCAGTTTTGACTTTGCTGGAGCACTTATCGTTTGGCTGCCCCTGGATCATCAGAAATGTTTCCACTCACTGCTGGAGCACTCTGTCTCGCAAAAAAAACGTTTTGACTTGGCAAACAGCTCCACTGAGCTTTGTCACAGGATCTTGACACCTTCTTCTTAGTTCTTAGTTCTTTGTTGAGGTGTCATGTTGTTCCTGGGAATAGACGGGGTTTTGGAGGAGCATATGTGTTGAGGACAGACCGTGATGACAGTGACCCACTTCCCAGCATGCTCCTCTGTTTTGGGTGACAGACCTGCAGTCGGGGTGGAAGAGAGGAATAATACTCACCTGCTGTGGGAGGGGATGGTGACTGACACATGCCAAAGGCACAGGCAGGCTGTAAGGAACAGCCCCGAAAAGGCAGGCTGCTTTACCAGTATTGCATTATCAAAGGCTGGTGCTTGTTGTAGTTCTACTCCACACTAGCACATGCGCTGGTATTGTTTAGTGTACCTGTGTATCTGTCCATGAGTCAAACAAAAAAATATGAAACTTTTTATATGTAGAAGGGAAATAGGTCCGAGAGGAGAGAGCTGAGAAAGACAGCTGCTGGATTACTAAACCGTTGAATATCAGGGCGACTGGCTGGCAGTAATCTTTGTACAGCTTCCCAGCCTCAGCAGGACTCCACCACGAGACAATCTCAAATTCCAGTTTAAAAGAAAAGGAAGCCTGAGATGGTCATAAGTTGTTTTATTTATTTTTCCCTCCTGTAGAACAGGATATGTAATAGTTACCGTCTCACTGGCTGTACCTAAACCCTCAGCAGGGGTCTGGCCTAGTAGACAGACACTTTATTCTTATGAGGCTTCAAACTGACATGATAAGTTAGTCCTGGAACTCCTCACAACCTTTGATGGATGGAAGCTATGACAAGGGGCCATATTTTAGTGTAGCGCAGATTTTAAGAAATGCAAGATAAAAAAGACTGCAAATATAACAACAGATTTGAAAGCTTCTTTTGCAGATGTTTGTGGAATTCACCAGTTACTTAAAACTACAGAAACATCCCTTTGAAGCTCAAATGGGGTGGTTCCAAATGTCTCCATCTTGGCATTGGTAGTGTCTGGCTCATCTAACTCCCATCCAACCCATAAAGAGGTGGAGTGTGGGCAAGATGGCCCCCCAGTTTATAGTTACCAAGCTGAGGCTAACGGGCTAACCTTTCTCTGGGTGTTGGATTAATGCATGATAGGTGGCATGTGGGTGGGTATTAAAATTATGAACCTGCAGATGTGAGTTAACATAATTGATACCTGCTAATTTGTGCTAACAGGGCTAACATATGAATGGAATAAAATTTTATTCTTTGATAGCCCTTAGCACATGTAATGGTACAGCAAGTAATACTAGCTCAGATCTTTGTCATAAAAATCCTGAGAAATGCTAAACGGGGTCAACTTCAGACCAGCTAGCAGCCACTGCTAGTGAGAACCTGGAGCTTGCATGTGGCTGGTACTCAAGCATCCATGTTGTTAAATAGTCATAAGGCACCTTGACGCTTGAACGAAATTGATCTCTGCACTGCCACTGTGTGTCACTGCGAGTCCAATGCATCTCATTGCCGCAGTACATCTGAACAAGATGTTACATCTATAATAAACATAATTTTACAGATACATTATCTAACACATATATGAAGAATGACAGTAACCACTGTTTTACCAATCCATTACAATATAAATATACAAATAATTACCTTTGGGGCTATTCCAAATGCATTCTCCAATACATGACACGCATGAGAGAAGCTGCAGCTGTAGATAATTTCTCTGATTCTCATAGCGATGAGAGATGGTTTCAGCAGCCATGTTCTGAGAGCAAATGCGCCATCGGCTGCGACATGATTATTTTATATAACGTGGTGTCAAACAGGACAAAGTGTGGCATCCACCGGGACAAAGCAGGTTGCATTGGCATGACGAGTTGCACAGCAGTGCGGGAATCAAATTTGTGCAAGTGTCAAGGTGGCTTTAGTCTTAAAATAGCTTAAATTGATGAGCTTCATGAGATTGGACACCGCCCCCCCCAATGAATGGGGAACCAAGACACTAAAACTTTTTGTGTTTTGTGTACAGTATATATCAGACTTACTTACTTTTGGAGCCAGCTTCAAGTGGCCATTCATGGAATTACAAGTTTTGGCACTTCTGCATTGACATAATTTCTCAGCACTGGCAGTTGGGTCTTGAGTAAAATATGAATAAACAACTGTACACTTGACTATGTGGATATTTGTTTGTTGTAGGCCTGCAGCTTGAGTCCAAGCATCACTCTAGTCATTGGTAACTATTTTCTAAACAATAAAAAAGAAGTTGGCACTGGATGCGTGTAAGTTCATGGTGGTGCAACATTATAAACAACTTGTGGGGTAATTCATCACAGCAATCACGGCGCCCTGTGGTCATGTAGCGTTTTTTTCTGTAATGAATTAAAATCTTGAAAGTTGGGGTAAGTAGCGTCAAATGCTTTTAAGCCATTTCGCACGAGATCAAGCCCGTAGAGTTGACAAACTTCACAGAAACTGTGGGAATCTTGAGACGCTCTCTCTGTAAAGTTGTCACACCAACGCAGTGAACATTACCAAACTTTTAAATTCCACACAGATTTCTTTGCAGCAGAGAGATATTAATCCCTCATCTATAATAAACTCCTTTTCATGGAGACAATCCGCTTTCTGTTTCAACTCTTATTGATTAATTTTGAGAGTTATCCCCACTGTCATTCTCACCTTACACGTTCAGCCTTTGATGTCCTTTGCCAATGAATAAATTTGACACTTAGTTACATTTATAAAGGGCGTTATGGTGCAAAGGAACTGTGTGTGTATTGAGGCTGTTAAAACAAGTCAGTCATGCTCACGCTCACTGAATGTTCCACCTGGCTTACATGCTGCTGCTGTCTGGTTAATGTGTTCTGGATCACAATGTTTGAATTGTGCTCATATTTGAAATAGAAACGGTGTCTGTGGTGTGCCATACCAAGATGCTGATTAGACACCATGATTAGTGCACAGGTGTGCCTTAGACTGTCCACAATAAAGGCCACTCTGAAAGGTGCAGTTTTGTTTTATTGGGGGGGGATACCAGTCAGTATCTGGTGTGACCACCATTTGCCTCATGCAGTGCAACACATCTCCTTCGCATAGAGTTGATCAGTTGTCAATTGTGGCCTGTGGAATGTTGGTCCACTCCTCTTCAATGGCTGTGCGAAGTTGCTGGATATTGGCAGGAACTGGTACACGCTGTCGTATACGCCTGTCCAGAGCATCCCAAACATGCTCAATGGGTGACATGTCCGGTGAGTATGCCGGCCATGCAAGAACTGGGACATTTTCAGCTTCCAAGAATTGTGTACAGATCCTTGCAACATGGGCCATGCATTATCCTGCTGCAACATGAGGTGATGTTCTTGGATGGCACAACAATGGGCCTCAGGATCTCGTCACGGTATCTCTGTGCATTCAAATGCCATCAATAAAATGCACCTGTGTTCTTCGTCCATAACAGATGCCTGCCCATACCATAACCCCACCGCCACCATGGGCCACTCGATCCACATCATTGACATCAGAAAACCGCTCACCCACACGACGCCACACACACTGTCTGCCATGCCCTGGACAGTGTGAACTGGATTCATCCGTGAAGAAAACACCTCTCCAACGTGCCAAATGCCAGCGAATGTGAGCATTTGCCCACTCAAGTCGGTTACGACGACGAACTGGAGTCAGGTTGAGACCCCGATGAGGACGACGAGCATGCAGATGAGCTTCCCTGAGACGGTTTTCTGACAGTTTGTGCAGAAATTCTTTGGTTATGCAAACCGATTGTTTCAGCAGCTGGAGTGGCTGGTCTCAGACGATCTTGGAGGTGAACATGCTGGATGTGGAGGTCCTGGGCTGGTGTGGTTACACGTGGTCTGCGGTTGTGAGGCTGGTTGGATGTACTGCCAAATTCTCTGAAACGTCTTTGGAGACGGTTATGGTAGAGAAATGAACATTCAATACGAGCAACAGCTCTGGTTGACATTCCTGCTGTCAGCGTGCCAATTGCACGCTCCCTCAAATCTTGCGACATCTGTGGCATTTGCTGTGTGAAAACTGCACCTTTCAGAGTGGCCTTTTATGTGGGCAGTCTAAGGCACAGGTGTGCCATATCATGGTGTCTAATCAGCATCTTGATATGGCACACCTGTGAGGTGGGATGGATTATCTCAGCAAAGGAGAAGTGCTCACTATCACAGATTTAGACTGGTTTGTGAACAATATTGAGGGAAATGGTGATATTGTGTATGTGGAAAAAGTTTTAGATCTTTGAGTTCATCTCATACAAAATGGGAGCAAAACCAAAAGTGTTGCGTTTATATTTTTGTTGAGTGTATTTTTTGCATAAAATAAAAAGGTCGGATACTTTTCTCACAGACCTCGTACAATAATTTTTCTTCATGCACATCTTAATGTAGTGTGCTATCATTGTGTGCGGTTGTATTAAAATCCACCAAACTGTTTAGAATTGCGCTGACAAAATTCATGGTAAGATGGACAAATGATTCCCATATATCCCTGAAATGTTTGTTTGTACGTAGGTGTAGATTTTGTAGGTTTTTTCAACGCTGTGTTGAAAAGGAAAATAGATGTATGCAGTAATTTGCATGGACATCTATGTTCTGATTCAGTCCGATAGATACCAGTGGTCGAGGAATGGGGATTCAGTGCCCAACCAAATATATAATACATGTATCCAACTGGTGTGGAACAGCACGAGGTTTAACATTTTCTAGTTTCAGGTTGACTGCATGAAAAATTTATCATAAAACATATTCAAAGTATTGCACAAAAAATAGTGCCCATGTTACAGAAACGTGAACCTTAATTAAAACCCTAATGCACATTTTTGAACATTAAATGTGAAATGCACATTACGGTTGCACGCAGACATTCCTAAGAATGCACATGGAATATCAGCCTTTACTTGAAATTAAAACATCTTTTAAGATACCATATTGTTTTGAAACTACATTGTGGCTGTTAATGAACTGGTTTTAAACCTCTGGAATTAATGACAAATTGGTTTAAAGAGGATAAATTTGAGAGGATTTGATTTTTAATGAGTTGTGCCAAAACTATCTTTGCATTTCTGATCAAAACAGTTTATTAGAAGTCATCTCGGTTGGTTATGTTCAGGCTCATGTTGCACCTTAACCAGTCGAGTCCATGTATCATTGCTTATCTGAAATTGAGATTTCACAGCTTTGATGTCACCTCTGTTTTTATTTCTCTCTCTGCCTCTCAGTTGACATCATCAGCTTTCAATATGTAAAAATAAACCCCTCAAATTAAGTTGTAACCCCCCCGCTGAACGTTGACCCCACTGTCCTTCCCCCCTCCCATGATCCACCGCAGCCATAATGAGATTTGATGTTAATCCCAACACAATATCAGAAGATTACGCGCCCCCGTACGACTGCAGACAGCGGCAACGAATGGCTTTGGCACATTCAGAGGAGGCTTTGCACAGGAAAAGCACATTATCGTAATCTGAGTATAATTGGTTGGTAATGCAGCTTGTATTTAGGATGATGAATGGAGAAGAAAAGGATAGTAGTTCTTTCTGTTTTATTCTTCTTTTCAGACACAGACAGAAAAAAGTGAGACGCTGTAAGATTCTTAACATTGCTCGAGACTGACGGCTCCACTGAGCGCGAGGTTATCTGCAGAGCGAAAAGGAAGGGAGAGACGGGATTATTTATTGTGACAGTGATGTCCGATTCTCACTGTAATTGTAGTTTTGAAAGAGAATCAAAACTGGGTTAAAAAAAGAGATGATCAAAGATTAGTTTCTTTTCTCGTCAACATTAAAATGACAAAAACAGTTTTGTCAATTTCTGGATTACCATACATGGTTACAAACAGGCTGTAAAAAAAAAGCTAACCAATGGTATAATGTTAGCACACGCAGTTTCTCTAAATGCTTTTAATAGTTGATGGTTTAATGGTTGATATTAATAATGGTGAAAGTAGTTCATAGTTTGTGTGAGAGTAATAACTTAATGAGGAATTGATTTAAACTCCTAAAGTGCCTGAAAGTAGTTCTCTGTCCTTTGTGTATACGTGTTAGGTTGACTACGTGCTGTAGACAGCAGCTCTACAATGGCAAACTGAGTTTCCTGTACTTATTAGTTTTACAAGTACTGCATTTTTTTCACTTGACAGGGTCAATAAATCTGTGATTTATAATTGTGCTAAAACAGCTGTTTAATCAATATTAGCAAATGTTACTACAGACAAAAATTGCTCTGTTTGCAACAACTCATTTTGGGATTTCTATTACTGTGTATAAATGTATTAATTTCAAACCATTGTCAGTAGTTGTTAAATTCTATCTCT
This sequence comes from Thalassophryne amazonica, assembly GCF_902500255.1. Classification (NCBI taxonomy): domain Eukaryota; kingdom Metazoa; phylum Chordata; class Actinopteri; order Batrachoidiformes; family Batrachoididae; genus Thalassophryne; species Thalassophryne amazonica. The sequence continues at coordinate 14,015,287 of NC_047124.1, forward strand.
TTAAACGGTGTGACTGAATATGCTAATGCTAACCTTGGTTAGTATTTTCTTGAAGGGCTCTGTCACACTCAAAGGAATACCATGAAGATTTTAGCCTTTATTAAAACAGGTTAGTCTCATTGAGATAAAGATCTCTTTTCCAAGGGAGATATCAGCAATTGTACAGTTTCTAATTCACCTAACCTGCATGTCTTTTAAATGTGGGAGGAAACCGGAGCACCTGGATAAAACCCAAACAAACACGGGGAGAACATGCAAACTCCACACAGAAAGGCCACAGGTGGGAATCGATCCCAAGACCTTCTTGCTGTGACACAACAGTGCTAACCACTAAGCCACCGTTCTGCATCCTGAACGTTTTGATGAACACTTGGTCAGAATTGGGAAAAATGTAGCATTTTCAAGTCCATACGTTGCCATAATTGCACCCTTGCCATGTCTCACAGCGACTAACGTGTTCCCGCAATTTTTTTTTTTTTTTTTAACAATTCACATGATTATGCACCTCCCATATGAAATTTAGTTCTTACTATGTTACACACAAAGACACACGTACTCTCAATGCATCTGTTTTGTTCTGATCAGTACTGCACAAAGTGATGTGTCTTTCATTTGTTCTGCAAGTTTTCTTGTGTCCACTTGTAGCTTCAACAATAAACAGTCAGATAAACTGCTCTCCTGCTAAATGTGCCACTCATTAGTGTTGTCCATTAAACATATAACAGCCATTCACAAATTTCAGAGGCAGTGGCACACTTTGAAATCTGAAAAATTGTTTCATCTGATTTTGATCAACATTAAGATGAAGTGTTTCCATAGACACCGCATACATTAAAATGGGTCTTATAAAGGAAGAATAACATTTAATCTAACTTCCATGGCTCTGTTTTGTAATGTATGATTCATTTTTTTGTTTAAATAATCCATAAATATTTTTGGTCATCTGTAGCATGGGCATGATTTGACAGGTCCTGTGTTCTGCATGAAGGGTCCCTGTATCACTGCTGACTCATTTTACTGATGCAACAAAACGTTGTAGTCTCTGAAATTAATAAACTGCAATGTGGCAAGAAAATGCAAAACAAACTGCACCAAACTGATCCTGCTACGTGTTCCTCGATATAATGAGCTGCTGTTCTCGTGTCAGTCTTCACCTTCACAATGGTGATTCTTGTGTTAAAGAACCTGAATACCTGCAGAAACACACAGCACCGCTTTCTCACCTCAGTTACTGTGACAACAGAACAAGCCAGGGCTGTTTTTTTTAGATATACTTTCTTCCATGGCCAATTTAATGTAAACAGTGTCACAGACGAATTATCTGAAGTGTAGTTGGATTGCTATTTAGCAGCTCGTACGGCTTCACGCTGTTTGTCCAACATAGATTTTCCTTCATGATAAATCTTTCTCCATTTTCTTCCCCAGGATTCCATGTTTCCTTACCTGGATTCTTCCCCTTGATTTCCTCCCTCTGTGGCTTTTCCCCCTGCGTTTCTGTGGCTGTGTGCCTCTCGCGTGTCTAAATTTTCCCATTTTAACGCTGCCATAAAACTGTATTAAGAGGCTGATGAGTGATCAAAGATGTGTGGATGTTTACCTGTGCGTGCTTTTATATTCAGGACACCTTGGGAACTCTTGCCACAGGCGCTTTTATGCCCCCCCTTCTTTTTTTCCTTTCTTTATTTTTTGCCAAATTGGTTCTACAGGGAGCAGCCCATGTTGGAGCTTTTTTGAACCAGACCATTAAAGCTTACCGAGTGTTGCGGAACACCTGGCATAAATTTCAGATTTTGGTATCTGTAGCCGTGGAATTATTCCAAAATGTCTTATCCCTGGAATAAGGAAACACCGCACTGTTCAAACTCTTTCTGCATGAGAAGTGAGGATTTGTCTTCTTAGCTACACACAGAGTTTCAAAGATGAAAAATCTGAAGTTAAAAGACTGAAAAGCATTAGAATTCTGATTTTTTTTTTTTCGCCCTTCTTTTTCTGACTAACATAGCAGCACACACCGGTGTTGATTAAGACAAATCTCACACTTTTAGATTATGGTACAGTCACGAAAATTTTCAGATTATCATGATGGCTGTCTAACCATAACTGTAACCCAAACACCACATGGTTAGTGATCTATTATTTCATAATACCATTACAAAAATCTACTACATTTTGTGACTGTTTCATAAAGTAATAGATTAAATCATTCGTGATGGCATTACGAAATGCCTTGAGATATAGTTGTGATTAATACTGTAGACTGTGTGTGTGTCATACGAGGTCTATTAGACAATAAACCGACCCTTTTATTTTTTTTTAACTATATGGATTTGAATGACGTGCGATTCCACCAATCATGCTTGAACCCTCGTGCGCATGTGTGAGTTTTTTCACGCGTCGGTGACGTCATTTCCCTGTGGGCAGGCCTTGAGTGAGATGTGGTACCGCCCTCTCGGCTGAATTCCTTTGTTTCACACGCTGCTCCAGACAGCGCGCGTTGCTTTATCAAAATGTTTTCTGGACCTGTGAGGAATATCCGAGTGGATACTATTCGAGAAATTAAGCTGGTTTTCGGTGAAAAGTTTAACGGCTGATGAGAGATTATGGGGTGTTTCTGTCGGTGTAAGGACTTCCCACAGAGCGGGACGTCCTGCAGCGCTTCCAGGCGCCGTCGTCGGCCTGTTTCGACCTGAAAACATCCTAATTTAAGGCTTAATTCACCCAGGATGTCGTGAGAGAACAGAAGATTCAGAAGAGGCCGGCATGAGGACTTTATGCGGACATTCCACTGTTTAAGGACATTTTTTAATGAAAGACGTGTGCGCAAATTTGCCGAGTCGTTTCCGTGACGACTCGGCAAATCTGTGTGCGCCGCGACAGGAAAAACACCTCCGTGTTGAAAACCATTTGTAAAATTCAGGCGGCTTTTGATGGCTTTCAACAAGTGAGTAACTGAGAAATTGTTAACAGCTTGGGCATGTTCCAACTTGCCCGTTAAGGTTTCCAACGGAGGTGTTTTTCCTGTCGCGACCCCCCGTGGTCGGGTCCGGCCCGACATGCGACTCTGCCCGCACGTTCTTTCATTACAAAATGTCCGTTAACAATGGAATGTCCGAATAAACTCCTCATGCCAACTTCTTCTGAAAGTTTTCTGTTCTCTGACGACTTCCTGGGTCAACAGAGCCTGAAATGTGGAAGTTTTCAACTTGAAACGGCGAGACGCTGCCGCCTCGAAGTGCAGATCGCCGTCAGGTGCCGTGGGCCGTCCTTACGGTGACACTGACGTAACCGACAGTGAAAAAACTCTTGCATGCCCACGAGGGTTCAAGCATGTCTGATGTAATCACACGTGATTCAAATCCATATGGTTTTTGAAAAAAATAATAAGGTCGGATACTTTTCTAATAGACCTCGTATATGCTGGACAAAATCTCTGTGATGTCTTCCATAGGTTTGAGTTCTTTGATCCTGATTATAGGATATAACATTGAGGCTCTACATTAACCCTGAGAATTCATCAAATTTTGTTGCAGATTTGGATCAATCAAGGCGTGGCTCCTGCCTTTAACATTTTATCTTGATTGCTTTGATGTGGATTCTGCCTTTGATTTTTGATCTTTACTCCTTGAATTCAGACTACAGGATCAAAGCTTGATCTAGTAATCAGGAGCAGAGGCATCCAGATCAAAGCTTAGCAATAACACTGAAATGAACAAAAATGAAGATCAGATCTCAGGATCAGACATCCAAGGTAGCATCTTCCCCTTGACCTATATCCACACCTAAATTTAGTGGGATCTTGGGCTGAACGTAGACTTAAAGTACAGGAGTTTGTGGGGTTTTGCCAGAGGTCTGAGTTCCACCAGATGCAAAGATTTGTTTGTGGTTGTAGGAATAAAACTGTTGGGTATTGCATTCCTGTTTTTTGTCTTTAATACTGAGAGATGTACCCACACTAGAGCATGTAATATGAATGCGTCGGCCAAAATGAAGGTGTTTGTTACATTTTTATTGCAAATCAGTTTTAAAATTCCCATGTGTTTTATAGATATTGATTGCATACACCTGATAAAGTCAGGTTTATGATGAAGGAATCCATTAGGGGATTATAGGATTTTAATGAGATGGCGAGGTGTAGTTTATGTTTGACTTTTGACCTTTTGAGATGATAATTCATTGTGTGTACACCCCCCCAACCCGCCTGCTCTCTCCCTGAGGAAATCAGGCTGGATCTATGACCATCCCGTACGTCTCGTCAAATTAAAGCAGCGGTGTGTAGTTACGTCTCCAGGCCTCATGAATCAAGCTTTATTGACCACTTGGAGAGTTACTGACACCCGTTGAATACCAAGTGGTGTTGAAAGGCCAATGGATGAGTGAATGTTAACCAGCTGTGCGGAAAGAGGGTGGGATTACCGTTACACAACCGGCAGTGAAAGTGCAGTGGCTGCTGCTCATAAATATGGAAATTTCTTTTCCAATAAAAGTCTTTATTACCAAACGCTATTAAAGCATTCAATATATCCTCTTAAACAATTTATACAGGAGCATGTTTGCAGATGTTGCTGAAATAATCCTGTTTGATTTTGTTTGTCATTGTTCCACAGGGGTTTTGGAGCCACCAGATGTTGACTTACATTAAATTTTTTTGGGTTGATTTTCTGGATGACTGTGTGGTATTTGGCATATTGTAAACCAGTTAAGTTCTAGTTTGACCTATCGTTTTCTTCTTATTTTAGCACAACAATCATGAAAATCTATAGGAATGCTTATTATGTTGCCTGTTTATGTTGGCAGTGTGTAAATATGTTTGTGTACTTCTTTTTGTGGTAAATTGACTTACAAGCAACCAATTAACTGAATGTTAATATATAAGTATTAGCTTTTGATCAAAATGTATCATTTTACCAAATATGAAACAACTACACTTGATAACTGTTGTTTTGCTCCCGCTAGATTGATAGTCTGTTAGGTTATTATTAATATATAGCTATCATTGGATAATTTCAAAGGGTTCCAATAACTAAGAGGACTGCATCCACAGGTCCTCTAACTTTCTCATATGGGGACTCGCAGGTGATTTATGGACAGTTAAACTGGCAACAAATATATAACTTTAACTAGTAATGACTTCATGACTTTCTTTGCTAATAAAATTTTAACTATTAGAGAAAAAATTACTCATAACCATCCCAAAGACATATCGTTATCTTTGGCTGCTTTCAGTGATGCCGGTATTTGGTTAGACTCTTTCTCTCCGATTGTTCTGTCTGAGTTATTTTCATTAGTTACTTCCTCCACACCATCAACATGTCTGTTAGACCCCATTCCTACCAGGCTGCTCAAGGAAGCCCTACCATTAATTAATGCTTTGATCTTAAATATGATCAGTCTATCTTTATTAGTTAGCTATGTACCACAGGCTTTTAAGGTGGCAGTAATAAACCATTACTTAAAAAGCCATCACTTGACCCAGCTATCTTAGCTAATTATAGGCCAATCTCCAACCTTCCTTTTCTCTCAAAAATTCTTGAAAGGGTAGTTGTAAAACAGCTAACTGATCATCTGCAGAGGAATGGTCTATTTGAAGAGTTTCAGTCAGGTTTTAGAATCCATCATGGTACAGAAACAGCATTAGTGAAGGTTACAAATGATCTTCTTATGGCCTCAGACAGTGGACTCATCTCTGTGCTTGTTCTGTTAGACCTCAGTGCTGCTTTTGATACTGTTGACCATAAAATTTTATTACAGAGATTAGAGCATGCCATAGGTATTAAAGGCACTGCGCTGCGGTGGTTTGAATCATATTTATCTAATAGATTACAATTTGTTCATGTAAATGGGGAATCTTCTTCACAGACTAAGGTTAATTATGGAGTTCCACAAGGTTCTGTGCTAGGACCAATTTTATTCACTTTATACATGTTTCCCTTAGGCAGTATTATTAGACAACATTGCTTAAATTTTCATTGTTACGCAGATGATACCCAGCTTTATCTATCCATGAAGCCAGAGGACACACACCAATTAGCTAAACTGCAGGATTGTCTTACAGACATAAAGACATGGATGACCTCTAATTTCCTGCTTTTAAACTCAGATAAAACTGAAGTTATTGTACTTGGCCCCACAAATCTTAGAAACATGGTGTCTAACCAGATCCTTACTCTGGATGGCATTACCCTGACCTCTGGTAATACTGTGAGAAATCTTGGAGTCACTTTTGATCAGGATATGTCATTCAATGCGCATATTAAACAAATATGTAGGACTGCTTTTTTGCATTTGCGCAATATCTCTAATATTAGAAAGGTCTTGTCTCAGAGTGATGCTGAAAAACTAATTCATGCATTTATTTCCTCTAGGCTGGACTATTGTAATTCATTATTATCAGGTTGTCCTAAAAGGTCCCTGAAAAGCCTTCAGTTAATTCAAAATGCTGCAGCTAGAGTACTGACTGGAACTAGAAGGAGAGAGCATATCTCACCCATATTGGATCAGGTGACCCTGAACCATCCCTTAGTTATGCTGCTATAGACTTAGACTGCTGGGGGGTTCCCATGATGCACTGAGTGTTTCTTTCTCTTTTTGCTCTGTATGCACCACTCTGCATTTAATCATTAGTGATTGTTCTCTGCTCCCCTCCACAGCATGTCTTTTTCCTGGTTCTCTCCCTCAGCCCCAACCAGTCCCAGCAGAAGACTGCCCCTCCCTGAGCCTGGTTCTGCTGGAGGTTTCTTCCTGTTAAAAGGGAGTTTTTCCTTCCCACTGTTGCCAAGTGCTTGCTCACAGGGGGTCGTTTTGACCGTTGGGGTTTTTCCGTAATTATTGTATGTCCTTGCCTTGCAATATAAAGCGCCTTGGGGCAACTGTTTGTTGTGATTTGGCGCTATAGAAATAAAATTGATTTGATTTGATATAATTACAGTATTTGGAGCTACATTTCTTGTGTGAAAGGTTGTATACTAAAAATTGTTTATTATTAAATACTTGCCATAAACAGCCATACCACAGGCCCATTTGTTGTAAGTTTTGTACAATTGTATCATTCGCAAATAAAGCTACTAGTTTAACATCCTAAAGTGGGAGACATTGTTTTCTTTATATGATAAATTTCTCTTATGTAGATATTGTAAATGGTTGGAATTCATATCCTGCAGTTGTTTCTATTGGTTGCCTCTTCAAACCTTATTAAAATCATATATACTGTAGAGTACATGATTAATGTGGTAATGTGTTTCACCTGACCTTTTTTTTTAATGGTCCTTTCCATTCCTATTAAATCTGTTCTGTACCTCATATTTCTTGTCAAATGAAGCTTGACCTTTGACATCAGTGGCCTACATTAGAGGCCATCTCACCACTCGAAGACATGCCAATCAGAAACCCAGAAAACAGAATGTATGTTGTATTATTTCCCATGAGGTTCAAGTGTTTACTTTGTACTTGTAATGTTCAGTATGAAATAGGGGCAAATTAGACCTAATGCAGTATGCATGCTTTTAGAAAGCCCACCATATAATTTCACTGCTGAGAAAAGTGGGGAAGTCTGGGAGCAATGTAGCTGTACTTTAGCAAGTCTAGCATTTCTGGGCTGTAGCGTTAGTGCCTACGCCAAAATTTGTTGCGTCTTCAGAGAACACAGGCTTAATTTTCCAGATCACCTCTTGCTAAAAGTATTCCTGTGTTTGTGCCTGTTGTTTGAGGCTATGACATAATGTAATGAAATATTGCATCCCCTGATACTTGAAAGGAATTCGTTTCACAGTTTGTTCTCGCATTCAACACTTTGGGTTTCAGTGAAAATTCTCATCAGGATTTCTGCATTCACTTCTGTGATGTGTCCCTCAATAACCAGTTCAGAGTTGACAGCACTTGACATAATTACCCTTAAAGTAACTGACGGGTTTTCACTCGTGCATGATGCGCTGAAGCTTGTGTGACTGTTTAATGAGAAAGGAAACTTTTATGTAAAGAAAAAAAAAAGAGAATAAGGCAAACAGAAGACAGGTATTGTAATGGCTTGGCAGCAGTTGGCTGGGGAGGCTGTGTTCTATGATGACTTGTCTCACAGTACCCTGAGGGATTATTGGAGCGTCTGATTAGCTAACTTCTGTCGATGGACGGGGGAAGAATTGCTGTGTAGAGTGTATTGATTTATGTTACTATGCAGTCATGTTCTGTTTGAAACATTATCTGAGACTGTGTTGTGTCTGTGCTAGTGTGGGGGTCACTGAGAATGGCAGAAATCCCATCATTTTGTAATAATTGCATAAATGCAGTAATTTAAATTTGTGTCACATTGATTTTTGCTTGGAATTTACATGTTTTGCATCAGCTAAAGAGTCTGTCCTTTGCTGCTGGCACATTAGGAATTGTCAAGGTGTTTCTGCTCAGTTTGGCACAGTGGACAGTGTTAGCAGCTTTTTATCATTCGATAGGCATGCCACAGCTTTTTGTGTTGTCACTGTGGAGTTAATGTGTGAACTTTAAACATACAAGGTTGTAAAGCCACTAATTTGTTTCTTACTGTGAGACAGGAGTGCTAACACTCTACTACCCATGAAAGCCAAGTGAAAGCAGTTATAGAGATAAAAAAAAATCTGTTTTGATAGTTGGGCAGAATGGTGGCTTAGTGGTTAGCACTGTTACTTCACAGCGAGAAGGTCATGGGATTGATTCCCATCTGTGGCGTTTCTGTGTGTTTTTTATGTTCTCCCTGTGTTTGCATGGGTTTTCTCCGGGTGCGCTGGCTTTCTCCCATATCCAAAGACATGCAGGAAGATGTGTGTGTGTGTGCACGCACGCATATGTGTTTTGATAGTCGGAAACAACAGTCCCTGTTAACGGAGTTGACTGGAAATCTGTGTGGCTGCAGAACATGGAGAAAGTGTTGCTACAGTTTTTCTTGGTCTGATGTAGAAATGAACTCATCACAACTTGACGTGATCTCTGATGCTCTCATTCTTTCCTGGAGCAGTTTGAGCAGCAAAAATAGCTCCATTGTTGAAATAAAAATGTGTGTGTGAGGGTGAACAACAGGGTAGGCTTTGTGTGTATGTCCAAATAAGCAGTGCAGTGGATACAAATGTTCTGATGCAAGTACTGCAAGGACATCTTGGAGACCTGAAAATAATTGTAAGTAGTGGGGATTTAATATGTCAGTTGTAAATATTATGTACTGGGTCTTGCAGTGATCTTGTTAAAGTTGTGTAAATAAGTAATTGTTTCAGAGCAGAGAAGTACCGTTTGGCAGCGTTGGTGTAAATTCTAAGTAAAGACCATGATATCTGCCTGTTGAGAGAAGCTCACGATGATCATGGTTGTTTGACACCTCCTGTTGTGGTTTTTAAGAAGAAAAAAACAATCGAATGAAAAACACTGACTTCTTTTGCCTTCTCCTGTTTACTCAGGGTTACCACGGCACATCTGATATAGATCTGCATGTTGATTTGACACAGGTTTTACACCAGATGCCCTTCCTGTCACAAGAATGGGGCACAGGTGACTTTAAACCGAGGACCTTCTGTTTGGAAGGCAAGTGATATGCAAATATACTTGTAATGACAGACATATTGACACTAACAAATAGTCAAAAGTCAAACTACCAACCTTTTGCTTTCTGCAGAAACTGCTGTATTCCATGAGCAATGCTGTATTTCCTGAAAAATGTATCTGCTACTGCAGAATTCAGAATAACAGCTTACAGACCCTAAACCTGTGACCCCCCCCCCCCCCCAAAAAAAGTGCTAAATATTTTCTAGAAGTGATTAGCAAACATGTTTCTGGCCCTAAAATCAATTAGAAACACCCTCCAGCAACAGTCATTGACAAGACCGCCCACCATCACATTCCAGCATCGGATCTCTTTGGGTAGGATTTGGGTAGTGAGAGAAGATTAGAATATGAATCATGACAGGTTTTGTGAAAATTTTTCAGTATGTTTTGAAGACTAAATTTTTCAACATGCAAGTAAATGGAACAGACAAGTTGAATCCGAGCAGAGTCCTCAGAAAGACCAGCTACTAATCTTGTGATTATCTTTCTATACTTGGATTTTTCCCTGGTGAGTTCACTTAACCTCAGGGTGACTCAGTTCTTTTTCCCCCTGCTACTCTTGGTGGAAAATAAGACTGAAGGAGTAAAAAAAAAAAATAACAATCAAAAATAATCATTCTGTATACAAGAAGCAGTGTGTAGTACAAGCAGCTTCTTCTTCCCTCTCTGACTACCATGGCAACATTCACTTTGATATGCAGATACCTACACCATTTTTTACATTGCGGCACCGAAGGGATTATTGATGTTTCAGGTCAGCAGCGAGCCTTTGCATTAATTCTGAAGCTAAATCGGTATCCGTTTTTCTTTTTTTTCTTTTTTTTAATTTATGTGAAACTGAAACAAATCATGTGTTCTATGTTTGATTCCCCAGATCTGGAGGGAAGACTCTGTGCTGGAACCATGGATTGTACTTTCAGGTAAAAGCTGCAGTACAACGTGCACAGCCTGCAGGTGAGAAGTTCTCCTCAGGTGGTCCTACCTTCTGTCCAACCGTCAGGATGGTGTTACTTTGACAGACCACGCTGCTTGTTTAGGACCAGCCTTCTTCCAGCGCCAGTTAGTACTGATCTTCATTGGAAATTTTTTTTTCCCCTTCAAAAACTACAGACCTCCACTAGCCATGGGTTGCCTGTGTCCGGGGGCAGGCGTGAGCCGGACACAGGCACTCACGGGCAAACTGTAGCCGCCTGGTTTATCTTCTCACCACCCGATTGTTTACTGTAGTTTTTTCTGGAGTTATTCTGTATTTGGATGAGGGATGGATGTACCAGAAGCTAGCAAGCATGGCAAGAAGTCAACAAGTCAGAAGCTGGAGGACCAGAAAAAGGTAGGAAAAATCTTTTGTTTGTTTTTCCCCCCTTTTGAAGTTGCCTTCCCTCATTGTCCCTTGGAGTTAATGTTTTCATCTGGCTTTTGCTTCTTGCCAGTTGTGTTTATTTTTAAAAGCAGTGAGATTAGGGTTTGCTTCTTCTTAGACTTATTTCCTTTACAAAAAGGAGAACATGTTGGTCATATTGCTGTTATTGTCTGAGGTCCCAGTGATGCCTCTGTTCCATATTTCCTAATAGCTATTTATAAAGACAAGGGAGGTGGGGTGTAGTTTCTGCTGCTCCTCAGCGTCTCCAGTCTTTTATCTCCATTCACGTGGCGTGGAAGCGGGCACCGGTGCCCCAAAAACCTCCTGGGAATACATATTTACTCTCTGCTTGAACTTCAGCTTTTTATGTTAACCACACTGGGAATAAAGAGGGAATAATACCGTTAAAGATGAGACAAATGGTTCTTCTGGAAGCTCTATAATGCGGGTTAATGGTCTCCCATTCTGCTACGGAGAGCAGCCTGGATTGATACTTAGTGAGCTTAGCAGAGGGTTGTTTTGCCAACTGTCTCTAATCGGTCAGCTCAACTGGGTTAGACTGAGCTGTGGAGGTGGTAGTTGGATCGATGGACACAAGTTGGCCGTCAGGCTGTGTTCACACTGCCTGCAGAACGTGGTGTTTGAAGGCAGTAATCCTTGTGTTCTGTGCCGTAGCATTTTGTGGTCAGTGAAGGCATCAGCTTGATTTTGGCAATAGTCATCCTTAGAGGATTAAGAGAACAAGTGTACACAAAGAACTGTTTGTCTCGATGCCTGTGTAACCACCTGCATGTAGATCAAGACACACAAACTCTCTCTGTTTGTGCTCAGACTCTGACCTGATTCCTGTAATGAAGTGCTCTTGATAAGCGTAATGATTGTACAGGCGAAGCTCGGGGAACATCTGAGCACAGCAAACACACAGTAATTCATCAAGTCTGACATTTCCAGCACTGTTTTATCTTATAAAAAAACATTATTGTAGTTGTTTTTGAGTGGAATGCCATCTGGGAATTCCCATTTTTACCCCTAAAAGGCACACATAGATGTGTCGTTGCTTATGCTTCCAAGAAACGGCTGTTAATCCTATTTTAGGAAGCATGGGGAAGTGCTTCTTCCCTTGGATTTTTACTTATTACTATCAAAAATAAGTAAATCGCCATTAAGAATGATACTCCAAATTGGAGGCCAGAAGCTACATATCTCCTTCCAGGTTGGAAATCTGGTAATAACCCAAGTGAATATATTCCAGCACAGTCTTTAGGGTCATGTTTATTTGTGGGGGAACATTTGTGGTAATACAGCCACCATTTTAATCAGTTCTAGCGAAGAGGTAGTTGAATTAGTTGGTGAAATTCTCAGTTTTTGTTTTCCTGTGATTATTCTAAACCGATACAGACCTCCCTACCTTCCAAGCTTCAAACCACAGAAACACGAGGTCACGTATTGGTCAGCATGCTTCGTAGTTCCTCAGCTGTGTTTTGCGGATAGGCACCAAATTGGAAACTTATTTGTAGAAATGTGATTTAGTCTTGATTTTGAGATTGTAATTGGCCAAACAACAAACAGCTGGGAGAACAGCTGGAACTAAGATGGATTTGGAACATTTTAGTTACCATTTTCATTTGAAGATTTGTGCTATGTCTAAACACCCCCCCCCCCCCTTTTTTTTTTGACTGTTGCCACCAGCAAGGAAACTAGAAAGGTTTTGCAGTGTTGTTGATAATTCCGGGTAATGTTCCTGTGGTTATTTTGGGATGTGGGTGTAATTGCCTGACTTGTGTAAGTGCTATGCCATCCACAGAGTCTCGTATATTGACAGTACCCTGCCAGTTCTGGTGTCATCTGGATTGTTCCAAAGATAAATATTGTACTTACAGCATGCTTGAAAAAGATGTGGATTGCGTAATGTAACAGCTCTCTCTCGTGATTCAAAAAGTGACCCTCTTTGTATCAAACATGAGAATGTGTGTGCAAAATGGAGATTCCTTTTGATGCCAAACATCTGATGTGAAGACTTTGCAACAGCTGTTAAATTTCAGCTGCTTTGATGCCAATAACTGTGCTTTTGCGGTGATAAGCCATTTGCTTAGATGAGATTAAATGCTTTTTTTCAGGCTGTAGTTTGATTTTTCTTGGATTTTGTTTCACAGCTTGCAAAACTACAGTTGACCAATTTGGCAGAGTGGATCGGAGGCTCCAGAGATGGAGAAATAGTCTGATCTGCATGCTGTGGGGGATAATTCTAGTGTTTTCTAAGGAGCAGACTGTAATATGGCTATTAATTGTAAAATACCAAAAGGTTTTCATTAAACTGAGAGACCATTGTATTTGGTCAATGCTCCCTCCTTCAATCACCCTGGAGGGCACCTCCGTCCACTTTCTCATCTTAGTTCCCTCCCATGTCTTTCTCTTTTGTCCTCCCCCTCTTATTCACTATCTTCCACTTTGATTATGGCTGGACTGCAAACCTGACCCCAGTGGGGAGAAGTGCTTGTGATTGGCTATGGATGGACGGGCACGGGTGGCAGCTTTGTTGCTAAGGCATCTCCAGGAAGTCTTTTCATCAGCCAATCACCTGAGAGCATGTGCTCTAGCAAATTTACTTTTAAATTTATCTTAAACATGTCAACCAGGGCATCCCTCCTAACCTACTGCTTTACATTCTTTATCCATGAAAGCTGTTCCCACCAAGGTACTGAATTCACCCCCCATGAATTCTCATTTTTGATGGTCTGTTTTCAAGCTTTAGGGAGCTCACTGGTGAAATACGAGTGAATAATTTATTACTGTGTTGTATTTCTGGAATGCGATGTGTTTTATTGCAGCATTGTGCTGAGATGATGCAGTGATGGCTGGTGAGAAGCAGCACATGTTAATTAAATAATAAAGGTGCCGTACTGAAAAAAATCACATTGGACAACTTATAGATCATCATAAAAGCAAGTATTGGACCGTGTTGATCAGTGAGTTATTAAACTGAAGAGCTAACCGTGGTATAATACTTACCAATATAGTTGGATACAAATTTTGGAAAAACTGATCAAATGAAAAGTTCAGTTTACAGATGTCCAGTGTTCAGTCCCACCAGTCTCTGGGGTTGTGTTTTGTTAGCTTGGTGTACTATATATTATTTAGACATATATTTGATGTTTTGCTGTGTCTTGTAAGGAGTTTATTCTATTTTTCAAATTGATTTTGATTTATATTGTGATATTTTAATTATAACCTGTTGATGTAATGCACTTTGTAACCTAATCCTGAAAGTGCTGTATAAAGTTGTTGCTTATTGCTTTTATTACTGTTAATAACATCATCATCTACTGGAGAAAGGGTCTTTCTTTTTACAATAAAGAAGAAAAGTCTCCAGGACTTCATGTACAGTAAATTAAATACAAAATAAAACATACTCCCTTCAATATAATAAATGCTTAATCACATTTACAGTCTGTCTTCTTAAGACAGTTCCAAGAGACTGATTTATTCTTGGAGTTCAAATGAGTCCATAAGAAATGGGAGGAGTGTGGAAGATTATTTTTTTAATTGAATTTAGATCCCAATGCAAAGTTTTCACTTTCATTTGAAAGATAATTTTTAACATTTTGTAGGAAGAAAACTAAATTGGTTAATTTTGGTTTCAAATTATATCGTTGTTGTTGTTGTTATTATAAACAATAGTTTGTTTAGCCAAATTAAAATAAATTGAACTGAAGTTACTGATACATTTGTGAATAGGAGCAAATGATGGTACATAAATGATGAAAATCTGAGGAAAATTTGTAGTTACTGATTTCAGTGGAAGAATTCAAATGTTAATGTTGACCTCTTGACTTTTGCTTAATTTTCTATGATACTGCTAAAATTTGAATTGCTTATACAAAAATAACAGGGCGACAGTAGATCAATCAATGGCGAGAGCTCAGTTGATAAGGCAGGCTGTCCACTAAACACAGTATGTTTGATCCATGACTGCAGCTGAGTGTCAAACTCTACTTGCGCAATACATGGAATGATGAAAAACAGTTTGACGTTAGGGCATGTTGTTCTCCTGATCCCATGATGATGATGATGATGAGCCTTTGTAAGTTGAGGGAAAACATAGTCCAGGGGTGGTCATGAAGTGCCAAGATGCTGTAGGTTTTCCTGGATGCCAAAATTCTTAGCGGGTGATTTCACAGATGAGATGAGGGGAGGAGTTCTTTCGTAAAACCACCTGTGGACATCATTGCAGTGAATATCTGCACCATCTTAGACCTTCATGGCACACTGTTGCCGACCCCTGACATTTCTGCTTGATCACTACCAGAAAGCTCCAATTGTTGACCTATCTTACAGTTGTTGCCCATTCCGGTTCTGGAAACTGATACCAAAATCTTGTTTTTTGCATCACAAGTGTCTTACAAGGTTCATATCTGGAACAGCTTCTTCCTAGACTGACACTTCTTAATGCAGGCTTTTTCCAGGCCAGTACTAAGAGTAGTATCCTGTTCACATCAAAGTAGTATCCTGTTGACTTCAGAGAATTTGTCCTCTACATACAGTTTACTTGAGATGGTGCATCAGCTTCTTGTTCCACGTGGGATCATTGCATTGACACCACTGAATGAAATCAAAGGGAAATCGCGTCAAGACAGGATCGTGTCACAACTGTTGCATTTGTGGAAACGGGCCTTTGAGGCAAGTTATGAGAGAGCTGTTGTGCAAATCAGAGCTAGGAGAGAGACAGATGAAGAGTCAAAGAGATACTAGACAGAATGACACCAGCTTAAAGACGGCAGGAGATGGGCGAAAGCGGAAAAATGTGAGTCTGAGAAAAAAAGAGACTGTAGGCAAGGAAGTGAACTCGATGCACTCTGCTTCATAGCGGCTCTATAAGTGGGCAGAGCAACCACACATCCTTTTCTCTCCTTTCAGCCTGCTGTTTGATGGCTTGCGAAGCACTAATCACAGCACTGGCATCACTGGAGAAGTTTTGATGCTCTGCCGCTTATCAAAGCCAAGAGCACTTTTTAAAGCTTCATGACAGGTAGTCAGCTTGTCTTTGTGTCCCTCCATCTCCATTACACACCGACACCAGTACAAGTAGACACAGTATTCTGTCTACTTTGAGCTCACAAAAGGGATCTAAAAAAAACCAAAACAAAAAAAAAACTGCATTTATCTTCCAAATGGTTGTATGTTTACTTCTCTGTTCTCCTTTAATTGTTGTACTAGCTTAAAATTTTGAACTTTTTAATTTGGAATTAGCACAATTTGCCTTGGTCAAGTAGGGAGTGTGAGTTGTGGTACGTTTTTCCAAGTGCTATCGAGCCTCTTGGCAGAAGACGTCTGCTACATAACAAGGCCAAGGTGATGCCCATGTAACACCTGAGTGTAGTAGGTAGTTGGTCACTTTTGGAAATAAGTATGGACTATAGGTCTACCTGGGTCTTTGCCAATCAGCCTTCCTTCTGTTCACCACCAGAAGCAGCACCACATAAGGTAGCAGAAAATGCAGTGAAGAAGAATCCAGCTGTTTTTAGCCAGTTGGCATAGCATAAATTTTCCATTATGATTCAAGCCTGTAGTGCAGCAGAGACAACACAGTGGTGTGTCAATCAGAAACAACAAAAAGGTGTATCAGAGCAGGAATAAAAATAGGCATTAAAGAAGTGCTTAAATGGATTTTCCTATTCTGAAACCACGACAGTCTCACACTTCCGTTTTATGTATTTATGAGAGTTTGGCTACGTGGAAGTAGCAGCATAATGGCTTCACTGAGCCGATTTAAAATGTTAAAAGTTGACTATCGACCAGTGCATGGTGCGTTTGTAGCTCAATCCAGGAATCTGCAAATCAACGTAACATCATTTATTTTCAAACTGATTTTTGAGTCATATCAGTGACTTGAATTGAATGGGAAAACTCAAGATAAAGCAACAAATTGTTATGCCCATAATGTACCTGATTGTGCTTGTTCCTGCGGTACCTCTACAAAACATACATGAATAAGTAGATATAGCCAACATTAACCCAGTCTTTAGCTTCCATATTCAAGGGGTACACCCCCCTTAAACCAGGTGATATATGCAAGTCCCAGATGTGGCAAATGAAACTAACCTTGAAAAACAAAACAAATCTCTCAGGCCAAGGATTGTGTAGTTATGTGTATCACACATTACTTCAAAGAGCCCATTACTCCCTTGACTCAAGTTTCCCTATTGATTGCACAGGTGCCACTACCACTTTATTATATCTATTAGGGTCCTGTCCTAAATCACAGGGGTTTTGGACAAGGTTATAGTCATGTGGGGAATTCAGATAAATTGCATCATCTACATGCAGCTTGTGTGCTTCCTCTTGCTTAGTGTGCATGTGTGTTTCTGTCGTAAATTGCTGGCGAAATCCTTTCTACATGTACCGAGGTCTCTTGCTATCCAGTATTCTGAAATATCACTTTGTCGTAAAAGGTGATGAGGCCACGAACAGGCTGCATGGTATTCAATTGGAAGCCCATTAAACTACACACTCTGCAACAGCTGGAGGAGCTACACCGTGTGAATCAAGGGTCTACTTTGGCGCCATGGAAGCTATCTAAATGGTAATGATAAGTGGAGATCTGTGCCTGCACGTGCTGTCACCGCAGTCAAAGTGCTCGTTGGGGTACATGACTCTTCTTGGATCTAAGATGAATGTCAATTCCAGGAGCAACATTGACATGGTAACTAACTTGGAATTGTTTAAAATCGTTAAAAAAGGAACATCTTCTTTTTAACAGGAAGAAACCTCAAGCAGAACTGGGCTCTATAAAGAATTCATCTACTGCAGCTGTTTGGGTTGAGCGAGTGTGTTTGTTTGCAACGTGTCTCAAGAAAACATGAACCACTGTCAGCTAAACTGGGTAGCAAGGTCATGGAAGGGTTGGTGATATTTTGACGCAAATTTTTAGTCACAATCATTTTCATGCATATTTCTATAGTGTTTCCAGTTGATTTCAGTGCTATTTGTGCAATTGCTAAAGTTAAATTCCAGTGTTGTTTGATGGTGGGAGGAAACCCACACAGACATGAGAAGAGCATGCCAACTCGCCACAGTATCTGTGTGATAAACCACACAATAACTGTGTTTACTTAGTGAGTAGTTTTGCATTTTGGAATATTGTTCACAGACCATGCAAGGGTGAGCTTTGCTTCCTTCTGTATATAATTGATGTTTCATGCTTTGTTCACAGCAGGGTGGCATGTAGTAATATGCCCCTCAAGTATGGAGTAGGATCCCATGAAGAAGCAAGCTGTCAGCAATAACAATGCATGTGTGAACAGACTTAAGCACATTTGAGACCATACATTTAAATAAATCTCAGTGAAAAACTTTTGAATTTGTTTCTCACACTCCACACATTTCATATTACTAAACAATGCATGTGTTAAGTGAAACAGAACATCTACTTTATTTGCATATAGTTTAAAAATAGATTTTCAGTTTTTACTCACCATATTGGTAGGACAGAGCTTTACATACACCAAGACCTCTGCCTCTCTTAAGGGAATGCAAGGACCAGAAATTGATTACAATTTTTAGAATTGGCATGATATGGGGTTAATGAAGTCTCTAGACCATCAAAGGTTCAAATTCCCATCAGATGTGAAAATCACTAAGGGCCTTTGGTCCTTAATACCCAGGTTGCTTCCAGTGTGCAGTGGAGCACCTTGCAATGGATCAAGCTCTGTGTATGAATGGGTGAATAGGAAGCAGTATTGTAAAGCACGTTGAGCACCTGCTTCAAATGAAAAAAAAAAATGCTATATATCAAGGCATCCAGAGGTAATTTTAGTTCTCCAATCATCAGGTTCCTCCTCCTTGAAAAGATTCATGGTATTATAAGCTGTCATGTACACTTTATTATTCACAAATATAAGATGCTTGGGACTTTACAGAGTTTATACCATTGCGGAAGGAAATGAACAAAACTTTCCTCTAAAAGTCCAACAGAACTCATAATCATTGTCATGATTATTTGAAAGCTGGCTTCTTAGGAGGAGCCAGACTTGGAGAAATCCAGTATTTTGCTACAGAAGCTTTTGCTTCATATTTTATTATTTATATTTTTCTTCCTGCTCTGAAACTCAGTAAAGCACTGGTTCTACGGTTAGGCTCTTAAATACAATAAGTTAAACCCAAACAATGCCAGTTAGTCATTCATAAGCTTTTAAAAGTTGTTGCATCTGTTTGTGGAATCTTGGATGTTGTTTAAAGAGGCGTTCATCTCCGTGTGTGTAGACCTTTGACCTGCTGAAAATCTTACACAATTAATAAAAACTGAAGTATTTCTTTCTTGTAACTACTATTTTTTAATAACTCAAGTGGACATTATAACTGACTTAATGTACATATTGTTTTTTGGAAAGTTTTTAATCCAAACTATATGTAAAGTTATGCGTCTGTGGGCTGGAGACTCACAGATTGGATGCAGGAGTTGTGAAGCCTTATGCTGGTTTTTGGTTCAACTCCATCAATGTTCAGGCTGCATGACAGGCTGCACCTTTTAATAGCAGATAACAGGATTATCACAACAGCTGGCTTCCTAAGAGGGGCCTCAGCACCTGGGGATCGTGAGACGCTTCGCCGCGAGCGATGCATAATTTCACCAAACTTGTATGACAGAACATGGAGTCGGTGTTGCATTTGCTACACTTGCCTTTCCAACACACATGCCTCATTGGAGTTAAATTGTTAGGCTGTGCGAGGAGCTGGGAATTGCCTTTCAAGCAGTTTTATATTCTGCGCTGCATTGAGCTGTTTGCTCTCTGCTCTTATGAAATAGTTTGTCTGCGTGATGTATAATTTGGCGATTTCTTCCAATAGGGAATGAGCTGAAATGAATGAGCTGAACTGGTTGCTTCCCCTGCAGATGCAATCATCCTGACGTGATTGAATCATCGCAACGATGATGCATTTTCATCGAGGCAAAAATGACACGTGAGCAGTAGTTTGTTTTGCTGAGTGGAGCTCATCTCATTCACTGTGATGGTGTACAAGTCATCTTTTACACATTCAACTGGCAGAGCATTTTGTCTTCATTCCTTTCAATTTGTTGAATCTGGATCGAAAAGTGTCAAGTTGTGGATACCGACTATCCACAGAATTAATAAAAGTCACCAAACAGATATCCAGGCTTGATTTTCTAGTGTTTAAATCGCAAAGACTGCAGTTTCCCAGAAAAATCCTCTTATTGTACTCCCTGCATGGGGGTGTATATAGGAATTATTCAGTCTGTCCATGAGTTTTTTTTTAAAAGCACAACTCCTCCTCAAACCATTCGGTGGATTCCAATAAAACTTCACTCAAGGTTTTGTGTTTACATCTTCAAGGGATGATAATTGTGCTGTTGTGGTTTAATTGATGCATCATGCGATATTGCCCTTGTAAGCACAACTCCTCTAAACCAGTTGATGGATTTCAGTCAGACCGGTCCAACACTTCCATGGTAGAATGTAGGGCATCACTTTTTGAGCTTTAAAAGTCGTACGCTACAATTATTCAGATTCCTTTTATTATACTCGTATGTTTGCAGAGAAATTTCTGTTTGGGCTTTTAATTGCTAAAACGTATTTCATCATCATGGAACAAATGAATACGAATGAGTTGTTTTTGTTTTGCAGCTGCAGAATTTGAGAAGACGAGCACCTTCCCCTCATGTGATCCATTCTTGCTTCTTTTTTTAATAGAGCGCCACCTGTAGGTTTCTTGCATTGCTCATTCTGGTTATTCTTTTAGCTCTTATTGTCCGTGATGAATCCTGCCAGTGTTCACTGTTGTATGCTGTGTATCTGGAAAGCACGCTTGAAAGCTGTTGTGTTGCTATGACAACTTAAAAAATTGTGACCAATCACCATACCAGATTTTGCTGTGCAGTAATTGTACTCTGAATACAGATGGATTTTACTGTTGATTTATGTGGTTTTGATATGGAAAAAACAGGAATAATCACATCCTGCAGCGCCCTTAGTTTGAATGTACACCAAAGAAGGGCGCTCGGGGCCTGGAGGTTTGGGGTTTGACATGTAGACCTCATCACTGTGCATGGGGTAGATGCATAGTACTGTGTACTAGTACTGCTGTGTCTTAGGCTTTGCTGTATCGCAACATCCAGCACTAATTTGATCTCGTATCCTTGTGGATTTTGCTTCTGAATCACTTGTTGAAAACCATCTTGACTGACTTGTTGCGGGTATTTTTGCATCTTGCAACATCAGAAGTCCTCCGTCCACCATTCTTTCATAATCTATGGACTTATCCTGTATGCTGTTTCCCTCTAAACATTGGCTGTACAGCGGTCGTGGTTCTGGAGTGTTTTTGGCATGAGGGCTTAAAAGAAGATTCTTTGAAGACTGCATTGGCTTTTCTGCAGGAAATCTTTGTTGGTGGTTTAGTCCCAGGAGCACTTTGACAACCATTATTCAGAATTCAGCCTCTGATTGACAGTCCTTTCCATCTGGATCTTTTATTATGTTTTTAAATTTACCATCCACCTTTAATTGTTGTGCCCATGCTTTGCGACTCAAGCCTCAGTCAGACAGACATATAGACCAACAGTATCCGTTGGCGTCATTGTCAGTTTGTGATATCTCAAACTGTACGATAACTTTTTTTCTAATTTGGCAAGGTTGTAATATGGGTCATTGACATACCGTGTAAAAATCATATTTGTAGACTTGTTCATTTGGACATGGCGAAAATGGCCATTTTGAGCACTTAAAGGCAGTTTTCTCAAAAACTGTCTGATAACCTTTTTTTCAAATTTGTCAAGGGCGTAATATGGGTCATTGACATATTTCACATCAAAAAATTATAGTCATAGATTCCTTCATTTTGAACTGGCTGACTTTTTTATGCCGAAAACAGTTTGCCTTGGGCTTTAATTGAGCACGTAATCCACAGGGCCCTTGGCACTGTAGTTAAATTATTCTCAACTAATGGACATAATGGAGATATTTCATGTATTGCTGGCTTTTGTATATGTATAAGACTACATTGTCACTCAGAGATGACTGAAATTAACTTGCGGCATGAGATTGACTGCACAATAGATATACAAGATAGGGCCCTTTGCATGTTAGTTTAGCTTTTGACTTGACTTTGGATATCCACATGGAGGCATCATTGGGACACATTACAGTAGTTCTAACTACATGTTGTCTTACATCAAGAGTAATTCCCTCACTTTCAAAAAAGACCAGTATACAGTAAAGTAAATTTGTGAGCCTGACTTTGCTGCTGTGGCTTCGACATGTGGCGTGAGCAGCACCACCGTTCATCCATGACTACATGCCGCACGGAGCTCTGGCTGTAATAAGCGGCACACCCAAAGCTCTTAGCCTCTTGTCACGCAGCAGCGGTGTGACGAGCTCGTCTTACCCACAGGTCGACAGGATATTTATAGGGTATGATTGTAGTGTTGTGTCTGGCCTACTTATACCCACCACTGCCTGTTTACCGGCAGGAAGTGTTTGTCTGGTGTGAAGCTCATGTCAGGAATAAACGGAGGTGAACGTGTCTGTTCTCCGAGACTCAACTGTTGATGTTTCAGCAAGAGCTGTCTTGGATGTGTTTGGTCGGTGCATGGATCAAAACATAGTTTGTGGCATACCTTAAGGCAGAAAAAGGCAGAACTGTGATAAAAGAGAGCAGACCAGACAATAGTCAGATGGCGACACAGTGACACTTGGAATCATTATTGTCAAATTCCACTCTGGTTGGGTAAGTGTTTGTAGGCTTGACCAAAAGACTGTAGAAAATGCACAGCTCCACACTGTTGAGGCCACTTTTGTCTTTCCCAGGGCGGTTCCTGTGGTCACTCCCCTAATTTTGCAGCGACCTTTTCGCGCCATGGGACGAGCCCTCAAGGTCCCAACAAGCAAGGCCCATGCACAACCACAAAATAAGCATTTCCTCCGCAACATGTCCGCCTGATCACAGAGACCAGAGGTTGGCCTTGGATAAAACTGCTTTTGCTGGCCATTTGGATAAACTCACTGTCTGGAAGGAAACAAGGCTCCTCATCTCTAAAAGGGGTGTTAGTTGTGGCCCTCGTGGCCAAAGCGTTAATGCACTTTAAAAGGAGCAAAGTGCATTTGAACACTGAATAAATGAGTAAATTAATCAAAATCAGTCTACCTTTTCCCCCCATGTTTTGAATAGTTTGCTCTCTTTAAGTTTTTTTTTCTTACCACAGCACCAAGAGAGATCATCATGGCACAGATCATTACAGAAGAGCAAATATAATTTCAGAACTCATTTGTAATGTGATATTTATTAGGTGATCTGAAGCACCTCTGAGGGAGCTCCTGAATACATGTGGGGAAAGCACACACACCTCTCTCTCACCCTCTCTCGCTCAGTATTTCTTTTTCATTTACCGAGGCATGACTCTAGGTACGTAGGATACAGAGCATGTATTATTAGGGTAGAAAGATGCTTTGGCACATGCCTGACCTAATATACTGACCTGTGGAACTTATGCAGGTGCTGATGTGAGCGTCTTTATTTGGGGGCTGCTAAAAGTGTTTGTCTCATAAGAATGGCTGAACAGTAGTTTTGTCTCAGTTGCACTTAATCATATGAAGCAAGTCTTCTTTATGCCCTCAGGCTCATTGGCACCAGTGCTTTGCCCCGGATTCTGTAGCATGAAGTGGATGAGAGTCCATGACTTCCCCTGGATGGGATACAGGTTCCATTTTCAGCCATGTCCGGTACTCATTTACTGTGAAGTGGACTGAAACGAAGTGTAATTGTTGGCGCTCTGTTACTACTCATTTCTCTGAACACAAGGAGACTTCTTTCAGTTACTTTAAGATGCAAAGGTTGAAATTCCACAGATATTCATTTTGTATTTTGTTGAGCTAAATACCAGTTAATGATGATTTTTGACATTTTAAATGTAGTTTACAATCAGTATGTTATTGGTTTAGAGCTGTTTAAAACACCTTCAAAAATAGTCAACTGTCAAACTGCTTGCATAAAAGCACTTTGAACATATATAACTCCTTAAGATTAGCAGAAAAAGCTCTTTAAACCAAACAGTTCTTGGTATGGAACAATTTAAACTAGTTATCGGTATATTTTTATATGTGTAATAAAAGTAAATCCAGGCAACAGTTGCCTTTTGGCCTTACCAGTACGATCGGTATGATTATTATGGTTGACCTCTTCATAAAAATTTCTTGTCACATTAACTTTTGTGTGGTTATAAATGATTCCCTTCCTGGTTATTACCTCGATAATGGTATGCTAAAATATTATATTTTCTTCCATGTCTGTCATTTGTTTTGTTTGAGGAAAGCTATTGAACACATTTTTGTAACACATAATAGAAGTAGGCAAGTTAGGTAGAGAGTGAACAGTTTGTAACTTACTTTAAAGGTGATGCAGACACTAGGTTTCTATGTATTTCCATTCATTTGGGAATTTGCTTGTGAGGTCCATCTCAAAAACAGATTGAAACAGCCGTCCGTCCAGTGCTAATGTTCAGCTGTGAGGCTGTCACATCAGTATCCATACAAACCAATCCATGTTTAACACAATCCCAGTTAGGAAGATGAATGCGTCAGCCTTCTTATGAGCATTTATTTTAATTCTTAATGACATCTGACCTGTTTACCCTTCAGTGTAAAATGTAGGGCACGCAGGCTGGAAATGTTCCTGATGGCGGGCTTGTTTCATTATGCTAATCATTCTAATGCCTCACATGAGTCCAGTGATTTATTGATGTTAACATAGTCGGTAGTTAGCAAACTCTGTCCATGTGCTCCTGTTCATATTTAATTACAGTGGAGAGCCGTGTGCAAATAAAGGTCTTTGGGATAAAGGAGGATTTACTTTGAATGTAATGAAAACCCTTTTGGTGTGTAATTTGCTGTGCCGGTCAGGATTTGTATACCACCATTTGTATACCATCTTTTTAAAGAGGCAACCCTGTGTACTTTATGGGAAGAAGTCTGAGACACTTGTAATTTGAGAAATACACTCATGCAAGGTTTATTAGTACAACCCCTGGCAAAAATTATGGAATCACTGGCCTCTGAGGATGTTCATTCAGTTGTTTAATTTTGTAGGAAAAAAAGCAGATCACAGACATGACACAAAACTAAAGTAATTTCAAATGGCAACTTTCTGGCTTTAAGAAACACTATAAGAAATCAGGAAAAAAAGTAGTAGTCAGTAACGGTTACTTTTTTAGACCAAGCAGAGGGAAAAAAATATGGAATCACTCAATTCTGAGGAAAAAATTATGGAATCATGAAAAACAAAAGAACGCTCCAACACATCACTAGTATTTTGTTGCACCACCTCTGGCTCCAACTTTCTCTGATTGCTGTTGCCAGATCAGCTTTGCAGGTTGGAGCCTTGTCATGGACCATTTTCTTCAACTTCCACCAAAGATTTTCAATTGGATTAATATCCGGACTATTTGCAGGCCATGACATTGACCCTATGTGTCTTTTTGCAAGGAATGTTTTCACATTTTTTGCTCTATGGCAAGATGCATTATCATCTTGAAAATGATTTCATCATCCCCAAACATCCTTTCAATTGATGGGATAAGAAAAGTGTCCAAAATATCAACGTAAACTTGTGCATTTATTGATGATGTAATGACAGCCATCTCCCCAGTGCCTTTACCTGACATGCAGCCCCATATCATCAATGACTGTGGAAATTTACATGTTCTCGTCAGGCAGTCATCTTTATAAATCTCATTGGAACGGCACCAAACAAAAGTTCCAGCATCATCACCTTGCCCAATGCAGATTCGAGATTCATCACTGAATATGACTTTCATCCAGTCATCCAGTCATCCACAGTCCACGATTGCTTTTCCTTAGCCCATTGTAACCTTGTTTTTTTTCTGTTTAGGTGTTAATGATGGCTTTCGTTTAGCTTTTCTGTATGTAAATCTCATTTCCTTTAGGGGGTTTCTTACAGTCCGGTTACAGACGTTGACTCCAGTTTCCTCCCATTTGTTCCTCATTTGTTTTGTTTTCGATTTTTGAGACTTTTTTTTTTTTTTTTTTTGAAATGTAGAGTTCTTTCCTCTTCTTTTTAATTAAACACTGGCTGCACACGTAGAAGTACAGGCTTGATGAAGGATCTGACTTGTTTTATACTACTGTAAAGTGCGAGTAATAAATCCCAGAATGATGTTAGTGAGGGAAGAGTTGATGCTTTAAGTGCAGTCCATATTTTTAACATCAGAGAAAAGTTGATGTCCTCTCATGAGGAACTGATTGAAAGCAGATGGACGGCATCTGTCTCTGGACGGCAAATGAAAAACTGCCTGACCCACAAGGGAACGGCAGAATTATGAGAGCCATAAAGAAATTTAAGATATAATGAGATGCATCGGACATTCTCTTTGTTTGTTCTGTCATGTTGTCATTTTGATCTCATTACTCAGAGGGATGGAAAGCTGAGTTGGAGCTGTTAATTGCATGTGATTTTCTAATTTATCCCCTGTACGTTGTTGGCTGACCCTCAGCATTGTTGTTTTCATCGAGTGTTTGCAGGCTGCTAACCGGCCCTTTAACCTCAACTTCAGAATCACTTAATGAAGCGCGCTGCTGTCATGTTCACCGGCCCACAGCTAATTACAGTTATGCACAAAGCACATGAGTACATTAAAACATTTTTATTTTCTGTGACACCAATTAATGCTTAAACATTTTAAAAATTACGTTTAATCTTATTATGAAAACAGCTCTCTGCATCATCTTTTGAATTAAGTTCTAAACTACTTTGTTTGTTCTTCCAATTTTTTATTGGTTGACATAACGGCATTCAAAGATTTTTCATTGACTCTGAAATGTTCTTGCATCAATTCCTTGAACTGTCAAAAGCTAAATGGCCATAAACGTGATGACTTGGAAGTGCTCTGTTAAAAGGTGTTTGTATTTATGCAATCGTTAAGTTAGTTTGTATATTTCTGACCCTTTGGAAAAAGCACGAAGTACCTTTTTATAAAATTCAGCAAGTGAATAAAACCCCTGTGTCAATGTATGCCGAGCATATTAAAACGCTGGCATACGTCTAATAAGTTATGAGTAGGTTTTAGTCGACTCTTCAATAGTCTGCATGTGATGAAAATAAATCCCATGATCCACCAAGACAAAAATAAAAATTTAAAAATGTTAAATTACTCTGTTTGACCTCTGTATGGGGAAGAGATGCTGCTTGTCAGCGTACACGTGCTCGATGACATTCTCGTTAATATTTACGTGTTCCACCTGCCAGCAAAAGGGTTCTGCCGGCGGTGGAAACATAAACCAAGCCAGACTTAACTGTTCCATACTGTGCACTGCAAAAACTTTTAAAATATGACAGGAGGGGAAGGAGTGAAATCAGAAAAGTGAGAAATCACAGCTCTTTGCCGTGTCCGTCATTTAGCAGGTTCCCATAAGGATTCACAGTCATGCAGAGGGCTCTGATCTAAAGTGGTTCAGTTCACCACACCCAGGGATATGTGTGAAACTTAACACTATACACCAATAACAAGCAGCATTTTATTAATAATCACCGGACTTGAATTACGCCCTGCCTCGTGTAGGTCCTGTGTCTGAGTGCGGATTGAAAAAATGCCTGGGATTTTAATCAAGGAAATACGGTACCCATTTTCCTCAAATCGGCGAGTGTCAGTGTTGAACTTCATTTCGTACCTTGGTTACTGGGCATGTCCAGACTGCTCTGTCCGGTATATGTGAGGGGTTGTTAATGGGAATACATTATGATGGGGCGGGACTTCTTGTCCGATGTGAGCGAAAATCTGCTTTATTCAGTGTTTGTTACATGAAAAACAATATAAAAGCATTGGGACTTTTGCTTTTGTCCGGTGAGTGTGAGTATCTGGTTTAGGCTATACAATGACAGTTTGGGTGAATTTTACTGTGGATTGAAATTAGTTTTTGTCATTTTCTTTTCATTTGCAAAGCCTACATCTGGTGGCCATCACTGGTTGTTGTCCAGTAAAACCCACAAAGCAGTTTGATTATTGTAATTTGGATCAGATGAAGTAGCATTTTTAATTGCTTTGCAGAAAATCCTGAGCTGGTATTTATTTTTTTGTTTGTTTTACTGTCATGCCATTCCATTATTTACTCCTTCTATAAGACCTGTGTCTGATTAGGTCAACACATCACTTATTGGTCTTTAGGGACTTCGTGATTTCAGTTCACCCTTGTTTCATCCCTCGCTTTGAATTTCATCACCAGGAGGTTCATTGGGGGAAACATGACGAGATGACAATGTGCTAATGGGGCGACAATTGGATGGCAGCTCTGCCTCCGCAAGAGGACTCGCTTGTTTATGAGCTAACAGATCTGACAGGTATTGCACAGCAGCAGATGTGTGTGCTGTAATTGCTCTGCGTATTGGCAGCCCGGGAGGACGCCACAGCACTTCTGAGTTATTCAGGCCGAATCACGAATCAAACTGCTTCCCTTTAACACACCAGGCCAGTTGGCGTAGAACCGGATTTTACCTCAAGTCAAGAGAGAACAATGTTACTTCCGACACTTCCAACATCTGGCTGCGTTTTTCCTATGCTTTCCAGAGTTATAAGAGGGGAAAAAAAAAAAAAGAAAAACCACACGGGCTGCTTTCTAAAGGAAACCACTGTGTTATGGCCAATTATTAAGTCAGGCTGATTAGGTGTCGCTCAGAGGTCAGCAGAGTTTTCAAAAGTCAGATTTGTGGAAGTTCAGCACTCCTTTGAGAATATTTTCAGAAATGATTAAAACGTAATGAAACTTTGGTGTCAAGCTGAAGTAGTATTGAATACACAATTTTCAAATACACTTCAAGATGTATTTGACGATTATTTTTTAATGGGAAATACTAATCAGGATTTTTTTAAATATAACTCAACATGTAGTGTATCCTCAGCCTTGATACTTTGATCAAGTATGTTGATGAAAAAACATGAGAATAATATTGATGAAATAAGTTCAGAAATTAACGAACAGTCAAACTGAGCAATTATTAAAAAAATTAAATCAAGAAGCAAACCAAGAGTTTGAACAGTGACGTCAGGACAGTGGAAAGGAACAAAAATACAAGATGTTGCTTTTGAGATAAGACTTGTAAAGAGTCCATTCTATTGTTTCTTGTTATGCCAAAATGTTTAAAGTGAAATTAATTGGTGGTGGCTGACTATCTTTTTTCCCTACAAGCGATGTGCTTCAGGCTGAACTATTATATGAATAAATAAGTCCAATTGTAGTATAAATTAATTTTATTGCCAATGTTGCACTTGGAATTATTTTAAAATACATTCCAGAATAACATGACTGAAGATATTTTCAATCCTTTTTTAATACCAATATTGTATTTTCAATAAAATAAATAAATGCCACAGATGAACAATTGGGGGATAAAAAAATAAATAAAACATTCCCCCCTTTAAATGCAGTGGTGGGCACACTTCCGATAATCCGATAACAGATAATTATCGAAGATAATGTTTTCATTATCGGATTATCTTTTTAGATAAATTTAAAAACCATCATCGGACTAATTATCTTCCGATGAATTACCGTCCGATAACTTATAGACCGATAACGTACTAAACTAAGCTGAACAGTGAAAAACATTTTTAAAACTGTTAACACCTACCTGTTAAAAGTTTCCTAATAGGCATGTTGTTCTACCCTCTGCAAACAGAAACCACTCTATCGTCTGTAAGCAAAGGAGAACTGGTGACCAAAAAAAAAAGTCATTTCCTTTAACACCATACTAATATAATCACAATGTCACCAAGTCAACCAGAGGCGTACATGTTTAACTTATGGTTCAAATTTTAACCACTCATTTTAAACAGTTATTTAAAATTATTGTCATGTCTGAAGTTTATAAAGTGAAAATATCAGATATATGTTTTCATTTTAAAGTAATGTGCTAATTTTTAAGGTTTTGTGAGCACATGCTGTGCCAGGCAGCAATGCATTATGGGTAGCATAAGGTAATCTCAGACGTTCACGACAGGACAAATGCATTTCAGACACTCTGTTCAGGGTCCACAGATAACAGCATTAAACTCTAGTGCCTAAAACTCTCGTGAATATATTCTCTGGGTTTATAGACGTTAGTGTATTTGCGTTTGTTAAATTCCACGCATCTTAAATGTAGCAGACACGGATTATCTGGAATTTTGTTTGACGTTTTTTCAAGGCCACTACTGCCATCTACTGGCCAGGAGTGTTCATGGCAGTATTAAACGTCTGGCTACATGGCTGCTCTCAGTGTTGGTATTGTCCATTGTCCAGGCGCTTTTTGTGTGCATATATTTGTTACCTTTGTATTCTAAAACTGCAGTTAGAAGTAATTCCGACTCCTTATCGGTCCACACGAACGAGGTTGGCACCATGTTTTCAGTTTTTGTGGAAGTGTCGACAAGAGAATAAGGCTCCTGATTGGATAGAATTTTAATCAGTACCGCCACCCAAAGGTTTGGCAGACTAATTACAACACATTTATACGGTTCGTTGTGGATGGATTTTTTTTTTTAACGATGTAGTGTGGATGAAGTTTTTTACCCAAACTGAAAGGGTAAGATATTCAGTTTTACAAATACCCGACAACGTGTGTACATGGCCTTATGTCTGTGAAAGGCACTATATAAATAAATTTACTTACTTACTTACTTACTAATATTGAGTGCACGTTTTACAATATCATAAAAGTTTTAAAACATGCAATTGCAATGACACTTCCAGGGGTCTGTAAAAATGCCTGTTTTTACAAATAAAAATGGAATATTTTACAAAAGCACATTTATCTTTAAACCAAAACACGACACACGTCACATTAACGTGTTGGTTTACATAATGGATTACTGAACCAATCACTGTTTAGCACTTCTACCCAGAATGCTTGGCGGTCTGTGTTTGTTACAAAACCTCAGAATTAGTGCCTTATTCAACATTAAAAAATATATGTTATATTTTAACTTTGTACAAATGACAGAATTGACATTGATGGAGTTATTCTATCAGTATTTTCAAAAAACCATAAGTTAGTATGACTTTATTTTTCAAGACCTCCGCCTGACCAGAATGTTGAAATTGATAGGGAGCTGGCCTTATGACTGCTCTCGGTGCGCCTCTGTGGTGAGAGTGCTGTTGTAAACAAGAGCTTCCAGCAGGGGCAGAATGTTTAAAGAAAAAAGATTATGATTGGTAAAGAGTTGATTTCATGGGTGCTCTCAGGATTTGTCTGTGCTACTTCCTGCAGGGGGCAGCATGGTCAAACATTCTTGCTTATTCTTTAAGTCTTTTACCGCTTTTGATGCTTTCAAAAGTGATCGTGTTAAAAATCAATTTCAACGCTTTAGTAACTGCAAATGTCCCATAGACAACACCGGAATTTATCGGTTATTGATTATCTGTAACTTCCGATACATTTTTGGGTGGTTTATCGGTTTATCTTTATCAAAGATAACTTTTCAGTTATCTTATTATCTGTTATCGAAGTTAATTTTTTGGTTATCTGTGCCCACCACTGTTTAAATGCTACTTATTTTTTTTACCAGTATATTTACAATTATCTTTTAAAATAAATTAAAATGTAAATAAAATATCTTCTATTTTTAAACATGATTACATAGTTTAATTCCATAACCACACAATACAAAAACTATGTATTATTTTTTTCATTAACCAATATTGCATTTGTGATTAAAACAAACAAAATTTACAATCTACACTGACATGCTAGAAACATGCTTCAATGAGTAATTTAGGTAAGAATTTTTCTTAACATTATTTGTTGATTTATCTCATTAAAAAATTATTAAGCTACAAGTTACCATTTCCTCAACAGCTTTGATCCCGTTTGTACATTAGCTTGAGCTAATACAAACATCACACAATGAGATGGAATTTTATCCGATAATCTCAAAACGTGAATAACTGAAAGGATAAATTGCTGTGCCCAAGATTGTGCTGCTGAGACCATTAAACAAATGCCAAATGTGCATGATGTTTCTTTGCAAGAATTTCTCATAATAATTTAGATGGGATTTAGAAGTTGTGAAGTTCAGCTGTCATGTGGAAAACAGCTGAAACCTTGTGTTGGAGTTCTCTTTGATTTGGTCTGTGTGCAGACAGCAGACTGAGACTGTAAATGGGAAAGACAGGACGCGTAGCGTATTTCAGCACTTTCCATCAATGGAAGAGAGGGTCACATGAAGCGTACTGCAACCGACCTGCTGTGAAGGGCATTTGGAAAATAGTTTCCATTTTTTGAGATCTTGTTTGATGGGATTTAATGGATTAATTACTTTTCCAGAAAGGTGGAAGACCAAGTATGAGCCACATCAGAGGAAGTGCAACAGCAGCGTGCACTACCATCACTGTACTGCTGACAAAAACATTATTAATAATAATAAAAAACATAGAACTTAAGAAAACTTCCATGTCTAATGTTTGTGAACGAAACAGTTTTTCCTGACCCATTTAGAGGCGTTTTTCAGCAGGATACGCAGCACATAGCGTAACAAAACAATGATTTACAGCAAACCAACAAACCACATGTAATGACAAAAACAACAAAGTAATCTGAGCTGTGTACAACCACAGCACTGCATTATTCAGCAGTGTCTGGACAACATTTATGCTAAATTATTCTCTTCCCAAATCAAATTCCTATTTGATTGCAGTGAAAAAACACCTCTGCCTTCCATAAAACCACCATCCAACTGGTAGATGTCCAATATCATATTAATCAAGTCTAACAGGTCTGTGGAAATGAAAAACCGCCGCACTAATGATGGGGATGTGTTCAGATTTGTTTCATTTGCTGCATCATTACTGCTAGTTGTCGTCGTGTTAATGGCTCAACTTTGTGGTTGCAAGAAAGAGGTTGGGGTGGGGGTGGGGGGCAGAACAAAAGTGAGGCAGTCGTCCATGAAATAACCCTTGTTGGCAGAGACGTTGGTGCTTTTTAGCATTTAGATTTAAGGGTGGGCTCATGGGTCCAGAAAACTATGTTGGTTTTTTCCATTTAGCATCATATTTAATTTGTGCTGGCTTGCCTACGTTTTGTCTGCAGACTGTTCTCAACCAAATAAAAAGGGGAAACATAGGGGAAACATTTGTTTATTTGTAGCTTTAACCAGGAATATTGAAAAATTCCAGGTTGTTGATCATTGTTTTTGGAGCCCTTTTGCTCAAGCAAGACCACACTGTCACCTTTAAATCCAGCACATTCTCTCTCCATCCATGTGGGTAAACAGCCCCCCAGCAGTACACACACATTGATCTTGCATGCAATTTTTCCGTCTTGGAATCTGCCCTGATTGCTTCCAGCAGAGTCCCTCAGTCTCGCTTTATCACTTCAGTTTTGACTTTGCTGGAGCACTTATCGTTTGGCTGCCCCTGGATCATCAGAAATGTTTCCACTCACTGCTGGAGCACTCTGTCTCGCAAAAAAACGTTTTGACTTGGCAAAACAGCTCCACTGAGCTTTGTCACAGGATCTTTGACACCTTCTTCTTAGTTCTTAGTTCTTTGTTGAGGTGTCATGTTGTTCCTGGGAATAGACGGGGTTTTGGAGGAGCATATGTGGTTGAGACAGACGGTGATGACAGTGACCCACTTCCCAGCATGCTCTCCTGTTTTGGGTGACAGACCTGCAGTCGGGTGGAAGAGAGGAATAATACTCACCTGCTGTGGGAGGGGATGGTGACTGACACATGCCAAGGCACAGGCAGGCTGTAAGGAACAGCCCAGAAAAGCAGGCTGCTTTACCAGTATTGCATTATCAAAGGGCTGGTGCTTGTTGTAGTTCTACCTCCACACTAGCACATGCGCTGGTATTGTTTAGTGTACCTGTGTATCTGTCCATGAGTCAAACAAAAAAATTATGAAACTTTTTATATGTAGGAAGGGAAATAAGGTCCGAGAGGAGAAGAGCTGAGAAAGACAGCTGCTGGATTACTAAACCGTTGAATATCAGGGCGACTGGCTGGCAGTAATCTTTGTACAGCTTCCCAGCCTCAGCAGGACTCCACCACGAGACAATCTCAAATTCCAGTTTAAAAGAAAAGGAAGCCTGAGATGGTCATAAGTTGTTTTATTTATTTTTCCCTCCTGTAGAACAGGATATGTAATAGTTACCGTCTCACTGGCTGTACCTAAACCCTCAGCAGGGGTCTGGCCTAGTAGACAGACACTTTATTCTTATGAGGCTTCAAACTGACATGATAAGTTAGTCCTGGAACTCCTCACAACCTTTGATGGATGGAAGCTATGACAAGGGGCCATATTTTAGTGTAGCGCAGATTTTAAGAAATGCAAGATAAAAAAGACTGCAAATATAACAACAGATTTGAAAGCTTCTTTTGCAGATGTTTGTGGAATTCACCAGTTACTTAAAACTACAGAAACATCCCTTTGAAGCTCAAATGGGGTGGTTCCAAATGTCTCCATCTTGGCATTGGTAGTGTCTGGCTCATCTAACTCCCATCCAACCCATAAAGAGGTGGAGTGTGGGCAAGATGGCCCCCCAGTTTATAGTTACCAAGCTGAGGCTAACGGGCTAACCTTTCTCTGGGTGTTGGATTAATGCATGATAGGTGGCATGTGGGTGGGTATTAAAAATTATGACCTGCAGATGTGAGTTAACATAATTGATACCTGCTAATTTGTGCTAACAGGGCTAACATATGAATTGAATAAAATTTTATTCTTTGATAGCCCATTAGCACATGTAATTGTACAGCAAGTCATACTAGCTCAGATCTTTGTCATAAAAATCCTGAGAAATGCTAAACGGGGTCAACTTCAGACCAGCTAGCAGCCACTGCTAGTGAGAACCTGGAGCTTGCATGTTGGCTGGTACTCAAAGCATCCATGTTGTTAAATAGTCATAAGGCACCTTGACGCTTGAACGAAATTGATCTCTGCACTGCCACTGTGTGTCACTGCGAGTCAATGCATCTCATTGCCGCAGTACATCTGAACAAGATGTTACATCTATAATAAACATAATTTTACAGATACATTATCTAACACATATATGAAAGAATGACAGTACCACTGTTTTACCAATCCATTACAATATAAATATTACAAATAATTACCTTTGGGGCTATTCCAAATGCATTCTCCAATACATGACACGCATGAGAGAAGCTGCAGCTGTAGATAATTTCTCTGATTCTCATAGCGATGAGAGATGGTTTCAGCAGCCATGTTCTGAGAGCAAATGCGCCATCGGCTGCGACATGATTATTTTATATAACGTGGTGTCAAACAGGACAAAGTGTGGCATCCACCGGGACAAAGCAGGTTGCATTGGCATGACGAGTTGCACAGCAGTGCGGGAATCAAATTTGTGCAAGTGTCAAGGTGGCTTTAGTCTTAAAATAGCTTAAATTGATGAGCTTCATGAGATTGGACACCGCCCCCCCCAATGAATGGGGAACCAAGACACTAAAACTTTTTGTGTTTTGTGTACAGTATATATCAGACTTACTTACTTTTGGAGCCAGCTTCAAGTGGCCATTCATGGAATTACAAGTTTTGGCACTTCTGCATTGACATAATTTCTCAGCACTGGCAGTTGGGTCTTGAGTAAAATATGAATAAACAACTGTACACTTGACTATGTGGATATTTGTTTGTTGTAGGCCTGCAGCTTGAGTCCAAGCATCACTCTAGTCATTGGTAACTATTTTCTAAACAATAAAAAAGAAGTTGGCACTGGATGCGTGTAAGTTCATGGTGGTGCAACATTATAAACAACTTGTGGGGTAATTCATCACAGCAATCACGGCGCCCTGTGGTCATGTAGCGTTTTTTTCTGTAATGAATTAAAATCTTGAAAGTTGGGGTAAGTAGCGTCAAATGCTTTTAAGCCATTTCGCACGAGATCAAGCCCGTAGAGTTGACAAACTTCACAGAAACTGTGGGAATCTTGAGACGCTCTCTCTGTAAAGTTGTCACACCAACGCAGTGAACATTACCAAACTTTTAAATTCCACACAGATTTCTTTGCAGCAGAGAGATATTAATCCCTCATCTATAATAAACTCCTTTTCATGGAGACAATCCGCTTTCTGTTTCAACTCTTATTGATTAATTTTGAGAGTTATCCCCACTGTCATTCTCACCTTACACGTTCAGCCTTTGATGTCCTTTGCCAATGAATAAATTTGACACTTAGTTACATTTATAAAGGGCGTTATGGTGCAAAGGA
The DNA here is from genome assembly GCF_902500255.1 of Thalassophryne amazonica. Lineage (NCBI taxonomy): Eukaryota > Metazoa > Chordata > Actinopteri > Batrachoidiformes > Batrachoididae > Thalassophryne > Thalassophryne amazonica. The sequence continues at coordinate 14,051,432 of NC_047124.1, forward strand.
ACTGTGTGTGTATTGAGGCTGTTAAAACAAGTCAGTCATGCTCACGCTCACTGAATGTTCCACCTGGCTTACATGCTGCTGCTGTCTGGTTAATGTGTTCTGGATCACAATGTTTTGAATTGTGCTCATATTTGAAATAGAAACGTTGTCTGTCCATGCAGTAGTTTGATTTCAGGCTGTGACTAATGTGTGCATGCAACAGGATGCATGCATGCAGCTCAGGCCTCCTCAAGATGCATGCTGGGAGTCCTGCATTGTTAAATGTGCTCAGTGACTGGTGCAGTGGGTTTTGACCCTTTTCGATCTACATTAGACTGCAGGGATTTGACGTTCCCACATCAGTTTACATATTGGTTTTCTGTATTAGTTTGCTGCCATGTGTTTTCTATGGAGTCTGCAAAATCATGTCATAGCCATATAAAGCAGTGTGATGGTAAACGGTCTCTCACCTTACTCGCCAACAGTTTTTCTGTTTGTTGAAGTGACCTAACCTGTGACCCTCTGGTCACAAGATCACTTGGAAATTGTATTTTTATTGATCAGAACACTGTAATTACCTCCGCCCCTTGTTTGTTTGTCTGTTTATGAACAGCCTGGAACCCACAATTTTTCATATGATATGAAATTTCTACTGAAGATTCATATCCTGATAGGCAAGAACTGATTTAGTTTTCAAGGTCAAAGGGCAAAATCAGGAAAAATCTTGGAAAATTGGAAAAATCCCCATCTTTAAAATCAAACAAATTTTCAAAAATATTCAAAGATATCTCTGTCAAAAAAGATCAGATTTCCTTTATATTTGAGAACATTATGCTGGATGGTATCCTTTATTGACTGTCAAAGTTTGATCCTGATCTGATCCAGATTACAGATTTTGTGGCCATTTAAATTTAACATTGAAAACCCCATTTAATGTATATTTTACATTATATCTTAATCAACTGTGCCCCAATCACTCACATTTGAAAGTGAGGTGCAGACTGGCACTCACTGTCACCTGACAGAGTTTGATCTGGATCTGATCCCGATTGTGGATTTTTTGGACTTTTGAATTTAATATTGAAAAGCCCATTTGTTGTACATTTTGTATTATATCTCAGTCAAAAGTGCCTCAGTCACTCTCATTTGTGACAATGAGGTGCAAACTGGCACTCTCAATAAATAGACTAAGTTTGAGCCGCATCTAATCCATATCGCAAATTTACAGGTTATTTGATTTTAACATTGAAAAGCCTCTTTGATCTATATTTTGTATTATATTTTCTTATGAAAAGCCACTTCTAACAGGACTTTGACCTTGAAATTTTTTTCCCAAGCTCATGCTATATTCAATATGTGAGCATTATCATGTCAATAATGATCATGTCAGTGTTTTGTTAGACGTGTTCAGAATAGTTACTCCATTACGTGGCTATTGATTAGCGGTGTTCATCTGTCTCTTATCAAATTAGCTGTAGTCATACATATCAAGATATACAGGCTTCAATACGATTCAGAATTTTTATTTTTTTTTTTTTAATATCAATATCTGTTAATTGTTGCACTTCTACTACTGATACATTCAAGTTCTCCCAGAACAAATTTTTGCTTGAGGACACACAATTTTTTTGTGAAAGTGGAGTGTTGGTATTACCTGTGCCATGAGTCATCCAACTGCAGGTACTGTTGCCTACAATCTTACAATCCTTTTTCTGGAGCTAACTTCATCATCAAAAGCAACAAAAGTATTTTTTTGTTTTGTTTTGTTTTTTTTTTTTGGGAGGGGGGGGCATTTTAGGTTTAACTTTCGGGACTGTGGAAGAAAGGCGTCTATCTGCTTTCCAGGAGAAAACGTGGAAAAGTTTTGGCTGAGTGGTAACTGCAGCTAAGCTGAACCTCAACACATTCTTATGGGGTTAGTCACTGATGGCAACTGATTTTGACAGACAAAATAGTGCCTTCCAGCAGCAACCCAAACCATCTGTAGTGGAAACAAAATGACTGCTTGTTTGTTTTGGGGATTTGGAGATGGCTTTTATACATTTGGATGAGTGCTGTTGCTGGCCAGCTTTGTGGAAGAGGAGTACCAGATAAAAAAAGGGTGTGTGTGTGTGTTATGTTTTCACTGTCACTCGCTGAGGACGGAACGCGGCTCTGCTTTTTGGCATCTCAACACATTAGAAAACAGCAGGCAAAAGGATGCAATGTCATCTTGACAGTCGGGTTGACCCTGCAGTCAGGTCCTTTAAAGTGACCAAACTTTAGTACCTAAACTTTTAAGTGTGTTATTTAATCAAAATCCCCCACTTCCATGTCTACAGTACCAGCTACCAGGTCTGTCTATTACTGGAGGAACTGCAGCAGTTTGTATGTAGGAGTGAGATCATCTATATGCACTCAGTCCCAAGTCATTTGCCATGTGAGCGTTCCCATTGATTTTTGTCTTTAATAAGACTCCTGTTTGCTCTGCAAACTTTCCTCTGCTTCACTACAAGAGAAAGGATTCTTATTTAATTTGTCCAACAAAAGCCTTCTGCCCACTATGCTGTAGTGTGAATAGCAAGCGCTGTCCAAAAATTGCCACTTAAAGCTATATAGTGTGTGGGATTTAGTGTCATCCAGAGATAAGGTTGCAGATTGCGTTATACCATTGCCAGCCACGTTTTTGCTTCATTGGCAACAGGGATTCAAGATCTCTTGCCTTCTCTTGCAATAAGCCATGTGTACATTGTAATCCTCCACAAAATGAGGGTTCTCAAATTTGTTAGCCTGCACTCTAAACCTGTGTAGATAACACAGAGGGGAGCAGCCACTGATTCCTCTTCTGTTTTCTTCAGTCATCTGGCCACAATGCAAAATATGAAAGGGGTCATAAATGTGAGCGGTGTTGGGGGAAAAAAATCTATCCACATTGGAATCACGATTATTGTCCTTAATATTTCAGAATCGATTCAAAACTTTCAAAAATAGATTTTTAAAATAACATCATCTCTGTTTCATTCAGTTTCTCCTCACTGCCGTTAATGTTTGCTGTTGTGCATCCCTCCTGGTTTCATAAGAGTTTGCGCTATGTTAGAGAATTAGCTCGGCTAATCATGCGCATGGAGTAGTAGCAAATGCAAGAAGTTCGAACTGCTCTGCAAACATTTCAAGCAATGTTCTACAATGCCCAGGATAAGAATGAGCTTCTATATGACCAGCTAGATATGCAAGCTGTGCAAAATGAAGGTCAAGCATTTCAGAAACGCAACAAATGATAGAGCGCATTTAGCCCGTCATCACCCTGAGTTGACAGAACTGGGGAAGCAGCAGCAGCAGCTAACACTAGCAGACACCCAGCTAACACTAACAGACACCCAGCGCACACTGCATCACTTTAATAAACTTACAGCAAACTCTGAATGTGCAAAAACAAAACAAAACAAACAACTAAATCCATTGCCTGCTTGACTTAAAAAGAACTGCTTCCCTACAGTGTTTTGGAAAACAAAGACTTCAGATTTATGATGCAGACAATTGAACCAAGGTGTGTCGTACTGCACGCTCCTCTCTTAGCGCACTGGGGCACATTTGACGAGATCCTGAAATTAGCAGCTGTATGTACTGAATTAAGAATTGAAAATTGATTTGGAAAGGAAACGTGACCCCATGAATCGGAAGCGACTCATGAAATGCTGAAAGATTCTCACCCCTGATGTTATGATGCTTTTGAGTTGCTGTATCAGTGTGGTGCCTCCATGAGGAGGTTTCACTCCCATGTAGACTCATTCTAAGCTTAGAAAAACATAATGATTCATTGTTGCAGGTTTACACAAATGAACAGATGTCATGAATTCTATGTTACATTTCTGCTAATAAACACCCCTAAATCTGGCAAACTGTAGCGTTAATTACCAAATAACAAATAACAGCCTTTAACATGAATTAGCTGTAGTTGCTTATGGTGTAAAATTTGCCTTTTGAAGCCTTAATTTTGCTTATTGCAGGAAAACTTCTTGCACACACTTTTCACCCTCTCAGCGATAATGCAAACCACAAAATGAAGGATAATTAAATTTCAGAGTTTCTCCATTTGTCCTGATATAACCCTCTGGTTTTCTTCGGCCATGGCTGGTTGTAAGATCGTGATCTCCCAAAATGAATAAGATCTCATCAGGTTTCTTCCGCTGTAGTAATGGCTTCCAGATAAGTGGTGTAATTATGTAATTTCAATTTACCCTAATTTCCCCCCATTTGCAGTCAATTATAATGTGTGACTAAAAACAGACTAATGGTTTGAACGTGTCAGCCTCCCACCCATGGAGTGCAGAGGGAAAAATAGTTGTTTTTTTTTTTTTTGGGGGGGGGGGGGGGTGAGAATAAAGACCAAAAAAAAGGAAGCTAGGCAGAGACACACGGATATCTTAGACCTTACTTTTAGACCCACTACCTTGTTGTGATTTGGCATTGTATAAATGAAATTAAATTGAAATTGAATTGAAATTGTATCTTTCTGTTGATCTCTGTTGCTGCAGATGTGGTGGCCTGCTGGAGGAGAAATGTAGAAAGCTGAGAAGTACTGAAATGCACCACCAAATCAGACACTCATCACACATACTTCATGCCAATGTGACTTAGTTGAAAAAGCACATTCTGATATGTAAATTTAATTATTTTTGCTTTTTTCAGGAGTTGTGGGGGCGGGGGGAAGTGGTTACAAACTTTAATGTCCTTTTTTGAAGCATCTGGAAATAGAGTTGAGCTACATCTACTTAATGAAAAAATCCCAATATTGGCAGTGAAGCATCACTTTAATTTGCTCTCTTTAAAATTCCTACTCATGAATTAAATAATGAATTGACTTGTTTATTATTACTAATTTACTGTAAAGAGCTGAGTAATGGTGCACGTCAGTGGATTTTCTCAAGCAGCTTTCATTAACATGTCTTCAGAACAGCTGAGTTCTCATTTCTTCTTCACATCAAGATACAATGCGACTGAGATGAATAATGTTCCCTAAATAGGGGGGAAAACATGTTTGTGTAAGACAAGTAATGTGGTTATTAAAGTTGAGACCCTGGTCAAATATAACACCCAGATTTGTAACTGTTAAATGAACTAATGGTGACATAGAGCCAAGATTCAACCATCACTTTGGCCATGAAGTTGTCTGAGGTACAAAGAAGAACTTCACTTTTCCCACTATTAAGTAATGGGTAATTAGGAGCCATCCAGTTTTTTATAACATTGACACAGCCCTGAAGGATAAATAACATAGCCACATTCTGAGGGGTAAATGAGATGTACAGCTGGATATCGTCTACATAGCAATGATATGCAATGCCCCTGGACCCTCCTACAATCCTTGCATGTGCAACACTCATCGCGTGGCTATACTTCACCTAGTTCCCCCCATGCTGTGAAAAAGTCGTGGTGAGAACCTTGCGTGTGTGTGTGTGTGTGTGTGGTAGGCTGGGTGACTCCACATTGTAATGCTGGTCAGCCACTGGTGATGGACAATGGAATCATCCAACCCTATCTGGAGACTGGTATTAGCTTAAATGGCTAGATATATCTGGGTGTGAAGAAAGCAAATTACTCACACGTCCCCAACTCTCATTAACCAAACTGAAGAGCCCTTAAGGAAGGCCTTTAGCCTTTCAGTGCTCCAACAGAGCTGCTCACCATCCAGTAGATGAGACTACTGGACAGCTTCCAGCCCCCCCCCACTTGCTGTCTCGACCTACATTATTCCGGACACTCTCGGGGTCCTCTTCCACTTTGCTTGTGCAGGAATGTGCCTCCATTATGCAAATAATCCCACTTTGGGACTCACTGCTTCTCCAGTGAAGTGAAAATAAGTGCGTGCCCCTGGTCTTTCATTATGTGGCCACCTGCCCAGATTGCTTCATTATAATTAGGAAAGATATCTATTGTAGAGGTGACTGGAATGATGAGACATGTCAGAAGAACACCTAAAGTTCTGATGAAAGGACCTTTAGGCCAGTTTGGCTCATCAGTTACATTAGGCACTAGTCAGTGACAGTAAGATGTAGTTGGAGGAATTATCTTGGGAATTTAATCATTTGCAACAGAAGATTGCTGTGCAGTGAGTGATTAACGACTTTTCATCTTGACATCACCACAATATGTAAACACTTTTGCTTCAGTTTTTTTTTTTTTATAATTCAGGAACCAGAATTTTGTTTGGCTTTATGTAAACGACCACGAGCATGTTCCTTCTTCAGTCTACCGTGGAAATGTAATGGTGGGGTGTTAGAATAAATAAACTGCTGTCACAGACTGGTAGAGATGAGTTTTTTTGAAATATTGGCTTTGTGGGAAGACAATAAGCCTGTTCTTACTGTGGACCATAAAAAAGACGGACGGTAGAACAGCTCCTCAAAAAGAAATTCCAATGAAAAAGATTTTTCCTTCCATGCCACCATTTGTCAGTTTCAAAACACAATCTCTTAAAAAAAAAAAAAAAAAAAATTGTATGCGGTCTGCAGTTTGAGAAACTTTTTTTTTTTTTTTGGACTTATTTGTGTTCAGAGAACTTCCGCTTGTCTTAGATTAATTTATTTGGGTCAGTATCTAGAAAAATCAAACGCCATGTGATCAGACGATGTGGCATTTTCATTCTCACGACATATTCAACCTTCAGGGAAAAGCAGTTATGTTTGAGTTCTTTAGTTTTTTTCTCAAATTGTATTCATCTACCATGACATCTGCATGAACAAACAAGTGTTTTATATGCTTCGATTGCAAAAATGGTGACACTGGATCATTTAACATGACTAAGATGTTTTCCCCTTTTGTCTGAATGTATTACTCTGAGTCACAGTTGTCTCATACCATTAAGACTAGGGATGGGTATTGATAAGATTTTATCGATATCGATGCCATTATTGATTCTGCTTATTGATCCGATTCCTTATCGATTCCCTTATCGATACCTCGTGAATTTTGTACTAAAAGTAGGCTTTACAGGTTTTCTATGTATTTCATTGAGTCTTAAAGTAAATAAATATGAAATTGGTCACTGTATCCTTGATCTCTGGACATAAATAAAAATAAACAAAACGGTGTTTCACTTTGAAGTTATTAATTCAGACTGGACTCTATCATTCTAACTTGACTCATCAGAGAGCCACGCAGCGTTTGGAGCTGTGTGAACAGAACGGAGGACGATTCTCGTTTCTTTCTCGCAACAACACAGGAGTCCCAGTTACTAACTTTAATCTGCACTAAAGTGACTCACGATTTCACATATTCGGGGATGAAAGTGGTGAAAAACTAAAAAAGCTGAAACCCAAAATTACCCCCCAACACCACGTGCATGAAAATGTTTGAATTCTAGAAGCGCTGAAATGCAATCTGGGACTATTCCAGACGATAAACTGCAGTGAGTGCAGCATCCATTTAGGTGAGAAAAAACAAAACAACTTTCCTTATTCAAATTCATTCCATTAGTATTCTGCTCTTACTAGGATGCAGCAGTTTTCTAGTTTGGCAGATAGTTCTGGAGGAAATCACTGAAGAAATTAACAAACTGAAAATATGGTTTGACCAAAACAAACTGTCATTAAACTTAAATAAGACAGGGATGAAATGGAGGTGTAAGAGTCATGAGGTGTTCACAGGAAACACATTTATTTCTGTATGTATTTATTTATTTATGTATGTTCATTGTTAGTTGTTTTTAGATTTTCTGTTGTGTTTCTATTCAGGTTCTTTTTCTCTCTTTCTCTAAAATTGTATATAATAAGCATTAGATTATTAATATATAAGCAAAAATAAATTTAAGAAATATTACAATTTGAAAACAAATGCACCCGAACGTGATGACAGCTGCAAATGCGTAATGCTAACTTTTAACATTGAAAATGCCATAGACATGCTAACGCGTTAGCATCGCTCCCGTTTTTAAGTTATAAAATACATCAACTGTTTCAGAAGACCATAACAGGTCGGTTTAACATAGAAAAGGTAAATAATACTCAGACGTATGCTCTTTAGGGTTTTAGTGGGGGAAAATTAAGCGAAAGAAAGAAAGTATAAACGAAGCAACAGGTCGAAGCATTGCTTCAATCTGCGAACCAAGCTTCGATTGGTTCAAGGTTCAGAGCAAAGCCGCGCTGCAGAAAAGTTGATCACGGACCCGCTGCAGGGTCTGTAATCAGTGTAGAAAAATGATCATTTTCGTGACAAACACCCCCAAAACAACGGCCACTCTGAAGGACAGATAACAGAATCGTTAAGCACAAAGCTTATTGATGTCGGTGGATCGAATCATTTCTTAACGATACCCGAAAGGAACCGGTTCTCGATACCCATCCCTAATTAAGACTATATACAATTCTTGTTTTCCAACAAACTGCTCAAGGGTCCAGAGTACCCTCAGGGAGCCAGACCAGCTACATCCTAGAGAGGTCCACCAGATCATCTATCACGCAAGACCAAACTAGGTCTGTGTCCATAAGATATGGGACACTGACCCCTATCCCTTGTTCCCCAAACGGGACCCATGGGTTTGCCAGACCTCTACCTGATACCATCCACTGGGGAAACACCAGGTAGTACACCAGAGAACAAGAAGGTGGTACATTCATACCAGTACAACCGTAGGGTTGGAAGTACAAGAAAGACTCTTTCCTCATCACCTTGCTTGACTTTTTCCCAGCCTATTGGGCTATTTGTGGACATGAATTAACTCCTGGTTGGCTGTCACTCTAGCGTTCATATCGGAGTTAAAACCAAGTGCCAAAGGGGCTCAATGCCAGAGTGTCAAACAGCCATTTATCTTGTTCAGTTTATATTAAGTCAGCCAGGCGACACAGCCTGTTGTCTTTTCTGCCTTGTTTTGCTGCTGAAAGGGCATCTAATGATTAGATCTCTTTGCAATCTGTCACTTGTGTGTTATCGCCTCGTGACACTGGTCACTGACCTTTCAGAGTCGTTTTTTTCTGTTAGTTTGATTGTCCGTCAGCTCAGCCAGGCTTGGTATGGTATTAAAAGCGTTATGGCACAGTGGTTTTCTTTTTGTTGTTTTCTTTAACTCTAACACATAACAAAGACAAACTGCAACTCAGAACTGTGACGCTGTCATACTGACATGCTTCTGTTATGTAAAGTACCATTAGATAATAGAACTACACCAATAACTATCAAGTGTTGTAATAAAATATTACAAGAAGTATGTGCCTGAATCGCCACCTCCAAATCTCGAGGTTGTACTGGAAATTGGAGTATCACTAACTCCTGGTGGGTAGCAAGTTGTTGCCACAAATGAAGTTGTCTTCTGTTCTTGCCAGATAGGATGGAAATGGAAGTGTGAGATTGCCGCATGGATTAGGGTGGCATTAGACTCGGGATGGCACATGAATTGGCACTTAGAGACACCATCACAAACCATCTTCAGAAACATTGTGCTTTTTAATCTTAAACCCTTCCCCAAAGCAAATAGGGAGTCTTCGTGTAATTACGTTTTAGAAAAGAAGACGAGCAGATATGTAAAGGACAAAAACACAGTTTTATAATACACTCATTCACCTGTTGTCTCTGCTCTAAACGTGACTCCTCACACTCCATTAGAGGCTAAATACTCCTGGATGGCTTCCATACACATCGCACATTCTGCCCGGGGACAGGAAGACCAGCGTGAGCTGAATTTCAGGCTTCTTAAACAACCTGAGCAGGTGGTGGACACAAGGGACTTCTGAGTGACAAATGTTTGATTGCACACATCCTCTTCTCGCGTACTGCCAACAATTGTCTGTGAAGTGATTCTCTGCCCATCTCCAGAGAAAAGAAGCAAGAGATAAGAGCATCTCTCTGTCTCTCTCGGCTTCCTGCAGCTCTTTTTCCACTAAATAAACAGTTACCTGTGTCTGGGTTACATGTAGGACAAGTTGAGAAGGTTCCCAGGGGAGGCAGCATGGTTTGATACACTACTATTGTTTAATAATGCATGATAATGCCTACTTATCCCGCTTCAGAACAGGTGCAATGGATGATGTATATGCAGTGTTACTTGAGGACAGGTGACCTTGCAGAAATAAAATAGTGATGCATTTTCTGAAAGAGCGTATAAGAAGATTTGTGGGGTCCTCATAAAAGACTTTAGTGACATGATGGCCTGTGATATATTGCGGCTGTTACTGTTCACGTTGTGAGAGTGCCGATCTCAACACTGAAGCCTTGCAATTTTGATCAAAGGTGCGGCGTATTTATAAAGGCGTGTTGACAAGGTCAGTCGGAATCCCCTCTCTCTCTGTTTACGTCCATCTGTTGGCAGCGGCGTCACAATGACAAAACCTTTGGCGACGATGCAACGTCACAGGAAATACAACCTTCCCATTAGGCTAGGGGCTATTTGCTTTTATCTCTGCTGATCCACTTTGGTTCTCCCGGGCTCCACAATATTTTTATTTATTTATTTATTTATTTTTAGGGCTCCTCTTTCCAAAGCACTTGTGCAGACTGCTGTTAAAAGTTTTCCAGGTTGTGTTTTTGAATTGGTTTGATGTATTGCATTTGCTGCCTGTCTGACAGATGGACGCGAGGTCTGAAACCTGGCCTTGCACACGTGCAATGGCTGTTAGTGAGCTGGTTTTTCAGTAGTGTAGACTATCAAAGTTGGGTAAACTATAGGCCAATAAAAATCTAAATTGATTACTGTTAAGTCAAGCTAAGCAACATACTGCTTGGACTTTGCGGTTACTTTATTTGCAACTTGTTGGTCATCGTTTTTTCTAACGCTTTCTGCTTCAGGCAACAGATTAGCTGTAGACTCGTTCCAGTACAGATAACTTAATTGCTGCTTCCAAGGTTCTTGTTTCTGAGTTGTAAAACTGAACAAATGGCTATTTCTACTGTTACAGTGTAGTGCTGAAGAAAAATTACAACATTTTTATGTTCAGTAATATGTAGATGAATGTTCTCTGTTAAAGAGGCAGGAGATACTGAAGTACATTTTAAGTGTGAGACTTTTTAAAAGAACTCTCACTATTGACCCGAAGCACTTGCAGGCACGTTTCACTTCAAGACCATGAACATCTCCCAGAGGTATCAAGCTGAGATTTCTGAATATCTTCTCCTTGCACTCAATCTTGTTAGAATGGACAAATCGCCAGAAGAATATTAAAAAAATGGTCATTTTTCACATTAGTTCATACAGACATTAAGACTAATGAAGACGCAAAACCAGCAAAGCTTTCCAAGTCTGATGTTGACAACTTGTAGAGGAAATATTCAAGTTAAATGATATGACATGCAGATGGGACAAGGTTAAACATTCAGTGTGCACCAGATGGTTTTGTTCTCGCACAGTTTGGGGTCATTATTCAAACTTTTCCCACAGAGAAACTATCTAAAAGTAATCTTTGAGTGAGGATGCTTAGCATGAATCAAAGATGTTTAAGTACATCATCATTCAATTTCCAGGCTTTTGCTCTGCGTGTGATTCCTTGTACGTATTTTGGAGTTGTTATCCATCCTTGGAGTTGTTGTCCATCCTTGCACCAATAACTGGTATGAACTCCTGTTCATTTTCTGGGAAATTAGATTTTTAATCAGATGCTACTGAAATGAGCTTCCTGGAACTCATTATCGTGCAAAATATTCAGTATTCACCTTTTTGCCTCTAAAACAGTGATTAATCCACCCCACCGCGATCCAATTAGTGCAGTCTGCTTTCAGTTGGGCTCATCACCCACCAGTCAGCATTAGTTTTCCTGCGGGGGTTTTGTGCAGCAGCTACTTTTGATTTCTGTTTCAATGCATGAAAAGTTTGCATGAGTTTTTAAGTGATGACTCATACTGGCATGTATTCTTTCAAAAGTTCCTGTTTGATACCCCTTTGAGAATGACATTTTTATTTATTTATTTTATCTCCACCACTGAAGTTGCATTTTTAGTAGGGTTTGTTTTTTATGTATGTATGTATGTATGTATGTATGTATGAATGACTAGTAAGATTGCACATGTACAGATATTTTTTGAGGGAAAAAAGGCACATGTAGAGTGCAAATATCGAAGGACGTGAGATATGAATCACAATCCAGATTTTGTGGATCCCACAATGTTTTTTATTGTCTTTTTTTATTACCAATTTCAGGTCCATACAATCATTAATACTAATTATTCTTGTCATTTAGCCATCTATAAATTAACTTCTGTAACTTAACAATACATTACGCATTTAAAAAATAAATAAATACATAATACAGATGCCAACAAGGACTCACTGGACATTAATACTCACACACTGTGACGTAAACGTAACTATATTTTAAATGGGCTAGAGTAAAATGTGAAGATAGTTGTGGGGGGGGGGGGGGGGGGGGGGGGGGTGTCAAAATTTCCATATATGGTTCCAAGATTTTTCTGCTTAAACATAATAATGAACAATTGCACAAGAGAATAGGTAGCTCTCGTGTTCTCAGAGTGCCATTATACTTCTTACAAAAAAGGTTTTTTTTTTTAATTGTATTAATTAAATTATATTTGTGAACCTTTTGTTCCCTCAAGGAATAGAAGTGCTTTTGGTTGACTTGCTTTTGAAGAATTTAAGTGATGTGCTTCAGGCTTTTTGGATTACACACACACAACTCGCATGTTTGCTCATGCACAGTCCCATAACTGTTAGCATGCTACCTGTCAAAGTGTTTTGGAGCACAGCACAAGTCATGTTTTCTTCAAGTGTGTCAAGGCTAACTTTTGGCTTTTTTCTTCTGTATTTCACCAAGTGGGTGGTAACAGTCCTGTCTAATATCTGGGTGTTGACCTCACATCCCAAGCCAGGGGGACCACACTGCCACCCCATGTTATCCCTGGCAGGATACATCACAAGTCACACATGAGGGGATGTGATGGCTGTTCGCTGCACAAGAAGGTTAATGTCGTGCTTGTAGGTGATTAAAATTCATGACAGAGTGATGGATGGGGAGGATACAAGCAGGTGGAGGATGAGGGAATAGGGTGCATATGAGGGGCAGTCAAAGTGCTGCATGTTTAGTTCAGAGGTTTTTTCCACGGCGGATACCCTGTGTACTACATCTACCGCCGTTGAACACCGAATCGACAGACAATAATAACACCACACATTTCACTCATGTCATGTAGTAAAAATCAACAAGAAGGAATTTCCTGGCAGTAACCAGTGCTGGCAGGTGAAACATGTTGATGCTGAACAGAAGGTGAAGGGGTTGTGTTTAGTACATCGGCAAGCTGGAGACAGGAAATCATCCATGTGAGTAATAAGGAGTCTTTCATGCTGTTCAGTGGAGCTCACCTGGAAAATGGGCCTACTTTGGCACTTGGGGAAAATTGCATGCCTCAAGCTGAGCAGTCAAACTTCCAGCAAGTGTAATTGCAATTTGATCTGAGTGCCAGTTTTGGGCACATAATGCTGTATGATAAAAATGTGGCTACGTACAGCACAGTATACTGCCTGAAAGAATTTTATGACACTAAAATTGCATTTTAAAAAGCATGAATCAAATTTATCTTCAGTCTTGGTCAAATTTATCTTGTTTTTTTACTGTAATATATGTCTATCATATTTACCATACAATACAATGACCATAGCATCTCATAATGATTGCTGTAAGTCCAAGACATATTCCGTATACTTGAATGTATTTTCCATAAATTACGATCTTATGACAGGTTACTCTTTGAATCAAAGCGGCATTGATATTGTCTTATTAACAGCTTAGACTAATTTATTATGAAGGTGACAATTTTTTTTCAAATGTTTTTGGTCTTGGTTTGATGTAGTATTTAGGGTTTCATCATGAAGCAGTATTAGTTACTTTGTTCCTGTATAAGGAAAGTAGGCATCACAATGTATTTTCATGGCACATTTAGTATCATACATAAACAGATATTCTATGCATATTCCTACACTCAACAAAAATATAAACGCAACACTTTTGGTTTTGCTCCCATTTTGTATGAGATGAACTCAAAGATCTAAAACTTTTTCTATATACGCAATATCACCATTTCCCTCAAATATTGTTCACAAACCAGTCTAAATCTGTGATAGTGAGCACTTCTCCTTTGCTGAGATAATCCATCATCCCACCTCACAGGTGTGCCATACCAAGATGCTGATTAGACACCATGATTAGTGCACAGGTGTGCCTTAGACTGTCCACAATAAAAGGCCACTCTGAAAGGTGCAGTTTTGTTTTATTGGGGGGGGGATACCAGTCAGTATCTGGTGTGACCACCATTTGCCTCATGCAGTGCAACACATCTCCTTCGCATAGAGTTGATCAGGTTGTCAATTGTGGCCTGTGGAATGTTGGTCCACTCCTCTTCAATGGCTGTGCGAAGTTGCTGGATATTGGCAGGAACTGGTACATGCTGTCATATACGCCGGTCAAGAGCATCCCAAACATGCTCAATGGGTGACATGTCCGGTGAGTATGCCGGCCATGCAAGAACTGGGACATTTTCAGCTTCCAAGAATTGTGTACAGATCCTTGCAACATGGGGCCGTGCATTATCCTGCTGCAACATGAAGTGATGTTCTTGGATGTATGGCACAACAATGGGCCTCAGGATCTCGTCACGGTATCTCTGTGCATTCAAAATGCCATCAATAAAATGCACCTGTGTTCTTCGTCCATAACAGACGCCTGCCCATACCATAACCCCACCGCCAGCATGGGCCACTTGATCCACACCATTGACATCAGAAAACCGCTCACCCACACACGCTGTCTGCCATCTGCCCTGGACAGTGTGAACCGGGATTCATCCATGAAGAGAACACCTCTCCAACGTGCCAAACGCCAGCGAATGTGAGCATCTGCCCACTCAAGTTGGTTACGACGACGAACTGGAGTCAGGTCGAGACCCCGATGAGGATGACGAGCATGCAGATGAGCTTCCCTGAGACGGTTTCTGACAGTTTGTGCAGAAATTCTTTGGTTATGCAAACCGATTGTTTCAGCAGCTGTCCGAGTGGTTGGTCTCAGATGATCTTGGAGGTGAACATGCTGGATGTGGAGGTCCTGGGCTGGTGTGGTTACACGTGGTCTGCGGTTGTGAGGCTGGTTAGATTTACTGCCAAATTCTCTGAAACCCCCTTGGAGACGGCTTATGGTAGAGAAATGAACATTCAATACACGAGCAACAGCTCTGGTTGACATTGCTGCTGTCAGCATGCCAATTGCACGCTCCCTCAAATCTTGCGACATCTGTGGCATTGTGCTGTGTGATAAAACTGCACCTTTCAGAGTGGCCTTTTATTGTGGGCAGTCTAAGGCACACCTGTGCACTAATCATGGTGTCTAATCAGCATCTTGATATGGCACACCTGTGAGGTGGGATGGATTATCTCAGCAAAGGAGAAGTGCTCACTATCACAGATTTAGACTGGTTTGTGAACAATATTTGAGGGAAATGGTGATATTGTGTATGTGAAAAAAGTTTTAGATCTTTGAGTTCATCTCACACAAAATGGGAGCAAAACCAAAAGTGTTGCGTTTATATTTTTGTTGAGTGTATGAACGAATTGTCCAGGTACATGAGTAACACGCATTTTGCACTTAACGTTCAGAAAATGTGTTATGGCTATAGATTGGGTTAAGTATGAGATGTTTTACTGCATTTGTTCTTGCTCAGTTAATCTGCAACCTTGTTGCCAGTGATGTCATCACATCCTTCTGGCAGAAGAATACATTGAATATGTCCAAACTCTGAATTTTTGTTTATTAGTTTCTCAGAAGTTTTTCTCAAAAAAATTTTTTTTTGTCAAAGTATTTTTGTCAAGGAATATTGTTGGCATTCACTTACCAGGCCAGGCTGTTTGATCTGATATTGTCTTATATTCATATTGCCTATAAACGTGTTTACCTTTTTAACTCGTACAGTGGTAGGTCTAACGGACATACTAGTTGAAGGATTGGCTATTACACACTTAACTGCTGGTAAACCTGTAGTTGTATTAATCTGTAGAATCCTACAGGTCATCCTTCCTCTGGGGAGCTCTGCTTTTGTTTTTGTCATTGTCCTCCATGAACACAGTTATATTTGGCTAAGGTTGGTATCTTTGCTAACAACAGGTTATACCTATAATGCTTTCCACAACTAATTTATTCAAACATTGCATAGAGAATGCTGAATTAACTTGATTCACTGTGTCTTGACTCCTGACAAATGTGTTTTTACCTTGAAAGTTGTACTACTTTGCTACTTTTCAAGAGTATTGGCACTTTAAGAACAGTGCTACTTGGCAGTTGTCCTTTGGGACACTGTATGAAAGAATACTTGCATTTGTGCACCTGTTAAAATGTGATCTGGATAAATGTTGGTTTCATAAAATGCATTTCAACCAATTCCACTGGTGGTATCAGAATACCTTACAAGTCTTAAATAGTTCCATCACTTTTGACTGTCAGTCCACTCAGTGACATCTATTCGGCAGCATTCGTACCCTATGATGGATGATGAAACACCTCCGGCGAGCTGTAGTTCAAAGAATCACTTTTTCAAGTCGGTTGGGGTCTGACAGGAGTTTGTATTCATATCCTGTCTTGCCTTCAACAGATTTTTCCCCAAGTACCACAATCCAACCAGCAGCTGAACTTTTCTCAGATCAATAACCATAAAATACTCCTCTGGTTTCGTTGTCCCAACTTGAGCAGTCCTAACGCCGATCCTTAAATTCATGAAATTTAACTTGAAGGTCAGATCACATTAATTATTTTAAGAGTCGAGTGTTTGAGGGGGAAAAAAAAAATCCCCAGCCAGTTTAGAGAGAAAGCTTTGAGTAAGCTGTTAGGCTGAGAGTGGATTTTTGGAGTGGTCCCAAGACCAGTGATAAAAGGTCATTTGTCTTCTCTTCATTGCAGTTTATCAGCATCAGAGCTTGTCAAGATCGAAGTGTTCCACAGCATTGCACGGAGAGTCACCCATAATATTAATTAGCTTGTCATATATTTGAGTAAATCTATAAAAGTCCTTACTCCTCTGTGAGACTTTCAATTAAAATTAGTGCCACAGTAATCCACCAGTAACCGTTGGAGATCTGCTCGCAAGGTCCAAGAACCAAGTAACATCAAAAATCTTCCAAAATGTAATTATTATGGATAAGTAGGATTGGGTATTGAGAACCAGTTCTTTTCAGGTATTGTTAAGAAATGATTTGATCCACTGACATTAATAGCCTTCTTTCCTGCCCTTATCGGTCCTTTAGGGCAGCCGTTATTTTTCAGGGCGTTTGTCAGGAAAATGATCATTTCTCTACATTGATTATAGACCCTGCAGCAGGTCTGCTTTGAACCTTGAACCAATGATGCAGTGCTCCGATCCACTGCATTGGATCTTTGCTTTGCTCCTCTTCATAAGCGGCAACTCCGCTTCTTATCTCCTCTCAAAGCCATTAAAATATGTCAATCATGAGTCACTTTTGTGCGTATTGACGTGACTAACTGGGACTCTTGTCTTGTTGCTCCAAACCCTGCGCAACTCTCTGCTGAGTCGAGTCCACTCAGAATTTATAACTTCAAAGCAAATCGTCATTTAAATCAAATGACACCTCTTTCCAAATGTTGTAATACAAACAATAAACTGCAATCGATCAGAACTTCTGCAGCCCAAGACTGTATGGCTGCAGACACCAGCAGCCGTCTGAGTTCAGCTCAGATGTATGAAGAGACTTTCATGCCAATAATGTCTGAAAGGAAATGCTTTTGACAGAACTACAGATTTTTTCTGTTTGTCCAGAGATCAAGGATCCAGTAACCAATTTCATATTTATTTACTTTAAGACTCAGTAAAATGTTGTTGACATAGAAAACCTGTAAAGCCTACTTGTAGTACACAGAAAATTCACAGGAGGTATCAATAAGGGAATTGAAAAGGAATCGGATAGATAAGCAGAATCGATAGTGGTATCAATATCGATTTAAAATCTTATCAACACCCATCCATATGGAAAAGGGAAAAAAAACAAAAGTGATGAATGGAGCAGTTGAAAAGTATTTGGAAATGTTATTCAAATTAGAAGAATTTTTGAAAATTTGAATCATCATTGCCTTCAGGTCTTAATTCTCAAACCCCCTTTTTCTCTTGAGACATCTGCCATCTAGACCGGAACAACTCCATCTAATCCCATGTTCCAAATTTGTGTGAAGCACAGCTTGAGAAAGCAGAGTAAATGCTCATCATGCATACTTAATTTGATTACATAGACATCTAGACTCCGAATGAAATATGACAAATTTGGTATTTGTAGATAAGAATTAAATTATTTCTGTTGAATGATACAGAATTCTGTGGTTTGGCATTACCTCATGCAACATGACAGCTGACAGCCAACACTTTGCAGTCGTAGCTGCAATCACAGCAGAGTGCAGGGCAGACTGACAGAGTGTTGAAAATTGCGATGGGGTTCAGCGTGGTGCATCGAATGGTGAGTTATATGACTGTTGCTTCTGTCAGGAGCGTTTGTGATGGCTTTCTTCACCTGTCACTTGGACTAAATGCCGTGTGCACATCACCTCTGAGCAGTCTTGGTATCTTTTCTTTTTTTCAGTAGTAAAGATGACGAGAGATGACGAGAGTCAGGTGATACGGGACAGGGACGGGTGGATGGATGGACTGATGGAGTAGGAGGAGAGGTAAATGGGTGGATTGGTGGATGGATATATGGACAAGTTAGGTGAGTGGGTTGGTGGATGGATGGAGGAATGGTTGGATGGGTAGGTGGTAGGGATGTGAATTGTACAACAATTCACGATTCGATTCCGATTCTTGGGGTGACGATTCAGAATCGATTTTCAATTCAAAGAGCTCTGAGAAATAGTTATATTACTTAAAAAAATGTTTATGTTTAAGAAAATGCAGCTTTACAGGGTTAATCAAGTGATTCTAGATGTAAATTTACTTATCTGTTTGCTCGTTCGGAGTTGGCTGGCAGTTTAGTGAAGTGCTGGTCAGTAGTCGGCAGAGACCGCTGCTCCCCTCTTTTAGCTCCGGGTGATAGCGTAGCATGTGGGCTTGCAGATTTGAAGTGTTTCTGAAGTACTTGACTTTCATTTTGCAGATTTTGCACACTACATAAGTCATGTCAAGCTCCTTCTTATGCAGCAAATAATAAAATCCAAAATGCACCCAAACATTTGTCTTCAGCAAAGACAGTGCTGGCTGAATTAGCTCTTCGTCTGCCATGCTAAGCTACAGCCACTGAACTCTGCAGCTCACGAGTGTTTGAAGCATGCCGGACCACCCCCCTCATGGGGACGATGTAGTACGGACGCCGTTGCCTGACAAACAGTACACGCAGCAAGTAAGCAAGATTATGT
Organism: Thalassophryne amazonica; assembly: GCF_902500255.1. Lineage (NCBI taxonomy): Eukaryota > Metazoa > Chordata > Actinopteri > Batrachoidiformes > Batrachoididae > Thalassophryne > Thalassophryne amazonica. The sequence goes on from NC_047124.1 coordinate 14,070,718, forward strand.
TTAAAAAATGCTTTTAAAAAATCGATTCTTGGACATTTTGGATCGATTCAGAATCATAATAAATAAGAATCGCGATTCGGACGTGAATCGATTTTTTTTTTTTTTTTTTTTTTTTCCCGACACCCCTAGTAGATGGTTTAGTAAACAGCTATCGTTAAACAGACAAACAGTCATGCATTTGGGTAAACAGATGGAAAGAGGAAACTGTTTTCCTCTTCCAAGCCTACTAATCTGTTTTCTGAGATGATGGCTGCATACTAAACCAATCCCGGACCTGTGTAAAATCTGAAACACTTAATTGGCAGATTTACTGTCTTTATTGGCATAACAGACCGATTATGGGACATATTTCATCACTCTGTATGTGTGTATCATTATATATTCTGACAAATATATTGTGATACCAAATGGTGTCCGATTACATGGTATGTACGACTACAACTACCGCTACTAATACTTTACCTTTTTTTTCTTTTTTATAATTGTCACGTATATGTTTGTGTGAGAGGGTTTTTTTTTTTTTTATTGTTTTTGTTTTCTGAACATCAGTTCCTGGTGCCAACATGAAGTGTTAACTGTGTTCTAAAACACACAAGTGACACGGTCACAAAAGAGTTAATTTTCCACACACTGGAGTTTTTCTTCCCCCTCTACATTTTTTTTTGTCCAGATGACAGTTAGTGGATCTGACAGCATTATTGCTTCCTCTGGTTGCCATGCTGTCATCATCTGTTGATCTGAATAGTCTAGGCCAAAGTGAGACAAGCTTCCTGTTTCACATCACCCGTCCTCCATTCACTTATTTCCCGTCAGTCTTCCTGACTTTCATTCTTCCCTTGTCTCTTAACTATCAATTACATCACAGCTGGTCTGTGATGTTTTATTATTATTTTTTTTTTAAATATTTGTCTATATTGTCAGTGACTAAATGACTTTAAAAACTCAGTTCAATTTCACATGAAACTTGGATTAGCATAACATCCAGATGAGACGCCTTTTCACAAATAAATCAATGAGTGATTAAATGAATAAATGTCACCCACAATGTTCTTCCATGACATAATGGGTCACCATGTATATCAGTCACCCCCCCCGGCTACATCTGCAGTATTTCTGCAGTAATCATTTTCCTTTTCATTTACCTGACTGGGTGACAACTGGCAGATGAGTTAGTAGTGTATAGATTTTATTGAGTCAGGAAATATTTTGATCACTTGGGGCTTGGGTTGTGATACAGAGGAACTGCAAAGGGCAAAGTTCTCTTCAGTGGGTTTATACATATGCACTCAACAAAAATATAAATGCAACACTTTTGGTTTTGCTCCCATTTTGTATGAGATGAACTCAAAGATCTAAAACTTTTTCCACATACACAATATCACCATTTCCCTCAAATATTGTTCACAAACCAGTCTAAATCTGTGATAGTGAGCACTTTTCCGTTGCTGAGATAATCCATCCCACCTCACAGGTGTGCCATATCAAGATGCTGATTAGACACCATGATTAGTGCACAGGTGTGCCTTAGACTGCCCACAATAAAAGGCCACTCTGAAAGGTGCAGTTTTGTTTTATTGGGGGGGGATACCAGTCAGTATCTGGTGTGACCACCATTTGCCTCATGCAGTGCAACACATCTCCTTCGCATCATCCGTGAAGAGAACACCTCTCCAACGTGCCAAACGCCAGCGAATGTGAGCATTTGCCCACTCAAGTCGGTTACGACGACGAACTGGAGTCAGGTCGAGACCCCGATGAGGACGACGAGCATGCAGATGAGCTTCCCTGAGACGGTTTCTGACAGTTTGTGCAGAAATTCTTTGGTTATGCAAACCGACTGTTCCAGCAGCTGTCCGAGTGGCTGGTCTCAGACGATCTTGGAGGTGAACATGCTGGATGTGGAGGTCCTGGGCTGGTGTGGTTACACGTGGTCTGCGGTTGTGAGGCTGGTTGGATGTACTGCCAAATTCTCTGAAACGACTTTGGAGACGGTTTATGGTAGAGAAATGAACATTCAATACACGAGCAACAGCTCTGGTTGACATTCCTGCTGTCAGCATGCCAACTGCATGCTCCCTCAAATCTTGCGACATCTGTGGCATTGTGCTGTGTGATAAAACTGCACCTTTCAGAGTGGCCTTTTATTGTGGGCAGTCTAAGGCACACCTGTGCACTAATCATGGTGTCTAATCAGCATCTTGATATGGCACACCTGTGAGGTGGGATGGATTATCTCAGCAAAGGAGAAGTGCTCACTATCACAGATTTAGACTGGTTTATGAACAATATTTGAGGGAAATGGTGATATTGTGTATGTGGAAAAAGTTTTAGATCTTTGAGTTCATCTCATACAAAATGGGAGCAAAACCAAAAGTGTTGCGTTTATATTTTTGTTGAGTGTATATATATATATATATATATATACACACACACACCTGCACATCAAAAGAACTTCAACTAACACAACCGGAGGCATGAAGGATTTCCTTTTTGTCCTGAAAATTGTTTCTTTGGTTCAGTAATTTACGTTTCTGTCTTTCATGTTCAGCCTGACTGTGTTCATGCGTGCAGAGGTACAGTAGACAGGGTTGTGAATATATTAAACTGGTTGGTTTGCACACGTGCACATAGTAGTACACACACTCAGAGCTTTGGCCCTCCTCTTCTTAAAACTTTTTCTTCCATTCATGTTCACAATGTATAGACGTCTGCTCATTGTCCATCTGACAGGCATAAATCCTTTTACCCAGATAACGCTATGCAGCCCTCCTTTTTTTAAAGTGTGTGTGTGTGTGTGTGTGTGTGTGTGTGTGTGTTTGTTTTTTCCCCTCTGTAAAATTTGCTGTACACTGATCTGTTTTGCAGCGTTGGTGGTTTGATTACTACTGAGGCCACACATGCTTACATTGTGCACTCATAGCATTTTAGATAAAAACCTCATATGAAATTGTTTTTTTTATTTGAAAAAATCCAGATGTCAATCCAAACCAGACATATGTTACGAGTTATCAAATGCACTCTCTCCCCCCAATCCCATCCCACCCCCCCAGTCACTCATCTTTTCCATTGGCCTGGTTTGTTTAAGTTCTCTGGTGGGATTCAAGCCTGAGGCCTCATTGCTGATGTGATTTCACAGGCGAGCATCTTAACAAGTACACAGTGTCGTTGCACAAAGGGTTGATCAAGTCTTTCCACTTTTAAAGTTTCAAAGGAAACTTTTAAAATTATTGTACAATTAAACGTGGTTGCTTTTATTTTTACAGAATATTTGTGTGGGTGTTTTTCCTCACTTCGCTGTAATTAATTACCCATGACGACAGATGTTAGGTGGTTGCTGAGTGAACAGGTCCATGTGTTGGTTGTGTATTCTGCTCAAAGCAGTTGGCATTCTGAAACACCACAAGCAACCGAAGTGGGTGTTTCTGCAGAGGAAGTCCTTAAACATAACAACCGTCAAATAATCAGCATTTTAATTAGGGCATAGAATCAACAAATCTGACCAAAGGGTCACCACGATGGGGGTAGAATGCCTTAGCATCAAATTTGTTCTTACATGAGAACATTTTAGTCAAAAATGAATCCAGTGTTTATTTTTAATATATATAATATGTAAGGATTAAACAACGAGAAGACGCGGAGTTTAAAACACCATGACGCGAAGTGCATTCAAACCATGTAATGCATGGCTTTGAGTTGTTTAATCTGCTTATACCATGGTCCCACACAGTGAGCTAACACACAAAATTTATTTAAGTTAACAGAACTTGATAAAAATGTGTGAGTATTTGGGACTATTTTATACCAGTCTCAAGATATTTTGTCTCCGATGCGCTTACCGAGTCTGCGGGCTCGCGCTGCAGCGGGCCACTCACACCGCCCCCCTCTCTGCTGTGTCGAGCTGCAGCCTGGCAGCAGGTCCAGAAACTACGCTCGCTGTTTTGATGCGGAGCCCGCAAAGGATAGAACCCTTCTCTTCTTCTTTCCCGTCTTCAATCTTGTCCAGTTCGTCCGATGTTAAATCTTTATGCCGTTGCTTTTGCTGTTCTTCTCATCTGCTTTCCTCCTCTTTCCATTCCTCAAATGTTTTATTTTGGCCAAAAATATTAAAATTCACTTGGAAATCCATGTTTTATCGCGTTTCTGTCATTCACCTGTCAAAATACAGCTGATCTGCGACAACTGATTTGCGCGTTGCTATGGTGACGACCAGAGTGATTATAACAGTGACTTAACTCGCTGAATATATATATATATATATATATGCATGCCATGAGTGGAGATTGTCCCATTACATGTGGTGATGTGATGTTCTGTGGAAAGGTGTTTTGTAAGCTTCCCATCTTCAGGGAGTTGATGTTTGCTCTTCCAGCAGATTTTTTTTCTTCTCCACATTCCCACAATGCAGTACTTAACTTGTATGTTAGTGTGTGATTTTAGTTAGTGTGTGATTTTAGTAGCTGCTTTTGTCTCTCACCTCATCATCGCAATGACCGCATCATCCGCAATGGTCCTGACAGAACATTTTTTTAAAAAAGTGTTCAGTTATATAAACAGTCAAGCAGGCACATGAACCAAAATATAAAACTAGAAGTAGTAAGAAATGGTAAAATCAACCTCCAGTTATGGTCGAATTATTGTGCATTTTCTAGCCTAGAAGAAAATAACCACTGCTTCACTCCTGAACTTCCAGTATGATGACGACAGCAGCGTGCCATCCTTTTGGGAAGAATGTATTCAGAAAATACTTGAAACCTTCAATAAAACCTACGCCAATCTTGGATTTCACATCAACCTGAAGAAAACACAGGTCCTTTATCAGCCGCCACCCAACATGGTCAATCCAAAGCATCCTGCTGTGAAATTGCATGACAAGTCCTGGAGAATGTGACCCACTTTCCATTCATGGGCAGTCATGTGTCATTAAACAACGACATTGACAAGATCCAACACAGACTTAACTGTGCAGGACCTGCTTTCGGTTGGCTTGTTGAAAATCTTCTTCTACAAAGCCGCAGTCATGCCAACCCTGCTGTATGGGTTTGAGACCTGGATCACCTACCTCTGGCCCCTCAAGACGCTTGAGTGATTCCACCAACACTGTCTGAAGAGTATTCTCCGCTTCAGGTGGAAAGACTACTGTAGCAACATCAGCATCTTGGCTGAAGCCAAACTCCAGAGCATAGAGTGCATCATCATCAAGAATCGACTTCAGTGGGTGGGTCATGTCATTAGGATGGATGACAAGTAATCTTACACTCTCAGTGAAGGAAAACAGTCCATAGGAGGGTAGAAGAAACTCTGCAAGGACCTCTGGAAGCACAACCTTAAGAGTTTCTTCATCTACTGGAAGACCTGGGAATAATAAGTGAGGGACCGAGCCAGCTGACTAACAATAATCCACATGGGAGTGAAAGTCTGGAAAAAAAAAAAAAGGCCAAACAACATAGAGCAGTGGAGAAAGAGCAAGATCCTAACCAGCAGACGCTTCCCACAGGAATCGTGCGTAGAGTCTTTCGGAAACAGCGTGCGTCAAGACTGGGCCTGTTCACTCATCTCCCCGTCCACCATCCCTTCCAGGAACCTGTCAAGAGACCATCTTCATTCCTATTCTCTCTAAAATAACACGTATTAGATTGAAGATGAAGGTTGTGGGCAACCACAGATTGGTTTAATCATGGTGCATCACATGGTGCATCAACACACACACACACACACACACACACACACACACACATATATATATATATATATATATATATATATATATATATATATATATATATATATGTATATATATGTATATATATATGTATATATATGTATGTGTGTGTGTACTTAGGCAGTGCAAGAGATGTGATTGTTCATACTGATAGGCACTCTCGGTAAAATCCCTTTGTTGGTGTACACTGGTTCTAACATACTGCATGTTTGTATGAGTGGGAGTGGTTGGTTTGTCTATGGGGGGTGGGGGGGGGGTATGCTCACACACTGTGACACCTTCATATTTCATCGAGCCTTTTCAGTCCAGTTGGGGTTGTTAAAACTGCCACTGCAGATATGCTACGGCTGCCCTGGGAGATGACAATAAATAAGGCCACATAATGTTTAATAAAACAATATGAAAATATTGTTTTAGCCTTAATGGACCCACAGCAGGAGAGGGTTATAAATCAGAGATTGGACAGTACTGTGGCTGGGCTTACTCCCACTAATGTTCCACTTTTTGCCCCTTGTTCACTGAGACATCCCGTGTAAAATTGTCATTCGTTCCTCATCTCATCATCCACTGCACAGAGTGAAGGTATATTGGATACGTTTTCCTGGTAACCAGTTTAACTAGGTTTTCCGGGTCTTCATTAAACTTGACTTTGGCCAAATTTATACTGCATTCTCACCACATGTAAGTATTCCCATCCCAGTTTATGGTATTGTAAGCCACTTCAGAATACAAGTTGCAGGACCTCTTGAATTAGTAAAAATAAAGGAATGAATGAATGAAAACGGTGTTTCAAAGTCCAGAAATATAAACAAAAACAAATTACTTTTTGGTTTGATCTGGTGCATCAAAGTTAACCAAAGTGTTATCAGTTTATCCTCATTATATGTGCTTTTAATTTGGTGAGTTCCAAAATGAAAAAACTTGTTGTTTTTGTGTTTATTGTGTAAACAAACTGGATGGGATAGGCTCATTCATTTACTTGCCACACTTTTCAGCATCCATTCCAAATCTTGGAAATGTGAATATGTAGGTATTGTTCAAAGAGTACCTATTCAAAACTGTTAAAACAGTTTTAAAACTTTATAAATGTGCTATATTTTGAGCCTGGTGCTTATCCTGCATTTAAAAATCACTTTGATCTATTAATGACATGATCTCTGGGAATGAAGAGCTTTTAGTGATGTTGGAGCAGAAGGTGCTGTGCAAATTGAATCCAAATGCATTTTGGAATGTTTGTTGAACAAACACTGGAGCTTATCAGTCAGTTCAGAGGTGTGATGCTGCTACCATAGATTATCATCAGCTCCTTTTATCTGTACGCAGTGATATCTGTTCCCTCTGTTACTCTCAAACAACTGAGCGAGTGCGCACACTGTTGTACGTTACAGCCTCTCTGAGTTTCCACAGCGACACTGTGTGGCTGCTGGTGACCTGCCTTACTCAGTGACATCTCAACGTGTTGGTGAAGGCAGGAATTGTTTTTTCTGTCTTGATTTTTTTTTTTTTTTTTTTTTTTTCATTTAATCTGAGAAAAAGCTTGGTGGTATCAGCTATAGTGTATGGAAGAAATACTTTGAAACAACTAATCTTTGGCTTGTTGTTGTTGTTGTTTGGTTTTTTTGTATGAACACATAATGTAGTTGTCCGTGCAAAGTATGTCTGCTTCAAGATAATTCAGTTTATGCAGTTCAGATCTTTGTCAGAAGATCTGAATGTATACAAAGCAGAAGATGGCAGTAATACTCCATTAAGATGTGCTGTGTCTCAGAGAATTAATACAATTAGCAAATCATCCTCAAACTGAAAGATCATGTTCTTGAATAAAGAGAAGGAATAACCTTCATTCTACTCCTCACTTCACTTGTTGACTTTGTGGGAAAGATGAAGGAGAAAGGTAAGGATAATTATGATGTTTTGGGCAATTCTACGGTAACGGAATTACAATCTGAGCTAATCTGTCATGGTTAGATGCCGTATGTCCAGATTTTGCTGCTGTTGTAATTCCATCACCATAGAAGTGCCCTGTTATAATATATAATCAGTTAAGATAAATTTAGACCTTACCCATGTGAAACACCTTGTGGCAGTTTTGTTATGATTTGGTGCTATGGAAATAAATTGAATTGAACTGAATTAAAATGTTTATTTACATTTAGTGTGGGGTAAACATGCAGGCTTGGCTCCTTCTTGACATTTTTGTCTGTTCAGTGGTGACAAAAAAGCAGTTTACACATGTTCTTTGTGCCTAATACAAGACTTAATTCACTCATTAGCTTCTGCTTGCTAATTTGGAGTTTGAATTGTAACCAATATTCCAGTTAATCATTTTGCATCTTGTTGCATGAAGTGGTAGCACAGTGTTTCAGAAATAAATGCAAGTTATGTGTTTTTCCTCTTCATTACACATTTTTGGACAGATACATACACTGATGCAGGGTACAAGTCCAGAAAAATGCAGTGTTTCTGTGGCACTTTTAGTTATGTTTTGGTGTTGCATATGTATATGTTATGATAGTTTCTTTGCTTCATGCATTTGCCACTTTTCAATTCCATTTCAGTGTGAGCATCCATCTGGTTTCTCCTCCCTATGTGCAACTTTCTGGTGTTGCTTTTTACAGCTATTTGATTTATTTATATCGTTAAAAAAATGATCACACTCAATCACTTCTTTAAAAAAAACAACTTGATGTATGTTAAGTGTTTATTTACAATCATTTAGGGCTGAAATGATTAGTCGAGTAACTCGAATAATTCGATTACAAAAAATGTTCGGCGCAAATTCTGTGCCTTGAAGCTTCGTTTAACATTGAAGTACATATGCCAGGCCGGGGTGTGGTGCTGCAGCGTCCCCAGGAAAAAAAACAAAAAAAACAGAAGAAAACTAGAGCATAACAGCTAATCAAATTAGCAAAGATAGTTACCGCGGTCCACACTGATCATCTGAAATAGAGTGACTGCACATTTAAAGCGAAGCAGTGTGTTTGTCTATTTTGTCTATTTGTCTATTTGTTTGTCTATTTTTAAAAAAACACAACACGTCTGCTCTACGTGGGGAGTGACTACTAACCCGGCGGACGGCTGCTGGCTTTCTGCCTGGTGTGAGGGGCTCTCGGACCGGGCGAGTCACAGCTCTGTCCCCGGCTACATTGACAAACAGCAGAAGTCAACTCTTTCTTCTTTGTTTCCCTCAGACTCGCACTGAGTGTTTCGCTTTTTAATTTTAGCTTTTTTGGACACACACAACGTTTCAGAAACACGGTAACTCAATTAAAATAATAATAAAAAACTGACTGCAAGGCTTGCATGTTCAAACTCCAGCTGAATGCATCTGCTGAATTGCAGAGAAAGAGGGATTAAAAAAATCACATAGGGACCCTGTCCACCAACCTTTATAAACAAAAACTTAAAAATGGTTACATTTTACAAGTTGAATAAAAGAAAACAAAACAAAGTCACATCCCATCGCCATTTCAGCAACATGTCAATACTTTGGTGCAGCGACATTGTGCCATTGCTTAGGGAGAGCCCTGGACTGGACTGTTGATGTTTAAAAACGCAAAAGTACTTTTTATCCGATTACTCGATTAATCGCCAGAATAATCAATAGAATACTCAGTTACTAAAATAATTGATAGCTGTTGCCCTACAATCATCAGGTTTGTGTAATACGGTATCAACTGTGTACCATATCACATGGCATATGACTGGAATAAACATCCTGCATTCTCTGTATGAAACAAAATGTTTTTGGATTTGTTTCCCTTGCAGTGATATGGAAATTGTGTATTACACTGTGGTGTAATTAACTTTATTTTTTTTTTTTTTTGTCAGGTTGTTATTTATTTTTTGTGAATTAACAGTTGAATTTTCCTCTGTTGTGAAAATATCACAAGGCCATCATGAATCAATGAACAAGGCGTGAGCCAGCTGAACACTGTCCCATCTATGCCAGCCAGCAGGTGGCTACTTTCTGTGTTGATGTCATGACGATGCACAGATTGGCAGTGGCAACCGCCAAATGATGCACCAGGCAACACGTGGGGCAGCAGGCTGTCAATTCACCCCCCCCCCCACACACACACACACAGAGAGAGAGGAAAATGGGCCAGAGTAGCGGTACCAAAAATGTGAAGGATAACTACGGTATGTCCCTACTCCTGTCACTCACTTTGTCACAACAGGTCTTGACCTTAAATTCTTGAGTCCATTGAACATTTTTCATAACAAAAATGACTGTAAACACCATTTTGGACCTTCGATAGCGATTGAGCCTAGAGAGCAGATTTTAGACTGTTTGATTGATCACGCAAGTTTCTGTTCGAGCCAATTTAAGTTTTCTTAAAGATCAGAAATGCCCGAGATCGATCACATGAAACTCCTATCTCCGATGTGGTTGAGTCTGTTCTTTAGCCTGCTTTGCTTGATTGTGTGTTTTTCCTTTCTCTGTGCACCATATATTCAATAATGATGATAACACTCAAACAAAATATGATTGCTTACAATCAAACAGAACAGTGTCGAGTTCTTATTGCAACTTATTCTTAAACCTTAATTTGTAGGATGTTGAGGTAGGCTAGTCAATGAATTAAATTAAACCAATGGACGTACATAAAAATACACACACACACATACAAAATATATATTTTTAAATTGAAAATTGTCTCCACTTTGACACTTTTGGTGCCATGTGCAGATCAGAACAAAAATACATTTGGCTCAATGTTTTCCCTGTTTGAAGTTACACAAACTTGAACACGCACACTGTACATAGAATTTCAAGGAGACAGTAAAGTAGGTTTCAGAATAAGCATTGCAGGAAGCGTGGCAGCACTTCACAGTGTAACTCAAGATGCCAGCGGTCTCACGGACTAAAGCCTGAGGATCTCCTTGCCTCAGGCCTGATGTGAGCCTCCCAGCCAAACCAGAGCAGGCCTCCTGCACCTCCTGTATTCTAAATAATCACTGGGCCTCCGCAAACCAGAGAAAATAACTTAATTGGCATGCTATTTGGAATTTTTTTTTTCTTTCCAGTGGCATGGCACTGCTCTAAATTAAGTGTACTGTATTTCTCTTCTTTCTCAGCATGCAGCTTTCTGGAGTCTTAATCAAACTGCATTTTTCACAGTTTTATATTTTTCCTTGGTTTTAGCTGTGAAAGCTTCATAATTTTGACAAGTTAAATATGTGTTGCAATGGCTCACTGTTGTAACCGTACTACTGAAATAACAGCCGAAGGAAAAGCAGCCAAATACTAGAGAAATAACACAAGACCTGTCAAATTAGAGGCAGAGCAAGGACCCACTTGCTAAACCAGGAGGGGGGGTCATGAACTTGAAATTGGGATTGAGACCACAGTATAAATTCTGCTTGTGTAAACCCGCCTCCACCGCAACTACCTTCCTGAAACATCAAGACGTCAAAGAAACTCTGTGAAATACACTCAGTTCTTTCTTCAGCATGTTAGTGGTCATTCATCTCTCTTCGGTGTCCTTAATAGCACATGACCACGGCAGCCAAAGGAGGAGCAGTTGGTGGTGGAGCCGCAAGATCGCATCTGACTAGACTGGAAAACTCTTTATTGCTTCCCCCGCACACCCCTATGTTCTCTATTTTCATGATACCTTTTGGACATATGTGGCATGAGTGTATCAGGATTTGTCAGTCAGTCTGGAGGCAGTTTGAAATGGAGCAAGTTGGCCGGCTGTTGTAACCTCTGACTTCTGACCCAGCGCAGCGTGAGAGGCTTTGCCAGAGGATAATACGGAGTTAAACTGTGCATGCATGAATACGTCCCTAACGTTGTGCATCTCAGTAACGATGACGACTGCAACCAGTTGTGATGTGGCCACAGCAGTGTTAGGTTTCATTAGTGAAATGAGTCGTTTCTTCTGTGCAGCTCACCTCAGCAATACCGAAAAGGTTCATGTTTATCTTCTCCTACGAACAACAAGAGGATGTGTACTTTATCTGAGGAATGGTGCAGTGTCACTGCATCCCATGGGACCATCCATAAACAGAATAGAGTTTTCATCTTGACAGTTTGGCAGTGCTATATAGCCCATTGTTAGAGAGCAAAAACTTAAATGCATGAACAGTCTGATTATCTGTGGAAGGGGTCCAGACCTGCAGGTTTGAGCTCGAATTGCATCAAATTTAGCCTTTCAATGGGTTTTTTCTTTATCTTTAGGCTTGAAGTTGCTGGTCAACATGATTGCCATTTCAAATCTCTCAGGCAGAGGTGTTTTGTGATGCCAATCCTTGCAGAATGAAGGTCCAAGTCAGCGGGGTCCTGGTGCTTCTTGTCCTACTGTGTAGTTGCTAACCAATGGCCTGAGGCGAAAAGTCAAAGTTTTTGGTACCACTAGAATGACTTAGCAAGTGGTTCCTTACAGAAATTCAGATGAGGAGTATCACTCACATTGTGAGGGAACATCAGCTACAACATTGTAGCCATATGGCGCATTTCTTTGGGCATGATCCAACATGTAGGTTTCTCCATGTTGGGGATCCCAGTTGCAGAAGAGGGTCAAGGGGGCATTCACATTTTCTCTAGCTGCGGTTGATAGACACTTTCTTTTCAAGAGGTGAGGCGAGACCTACCTAGAGCGGTTATGTAGTGTGGTGGACACAGCAATGCTGCACCACTCTATGCTTCCAGACTTGACTTAATTAGACTCTGTCCGTGTGTATGCAGTGAATGAAGTATTCAGAATCAAACCAAGTAAATTTTTTTAATCTACACCAGGAAGTGTAAATTAAATTCTTAGACTGTGTATGAGAATAGCTGTCTCATTTTTAAGAGGAACAAGTCTCAGTTGAGATGGTAGCACTATTTTAACCTCACAGGAGCTTGATTGTTGTGATCCCAATTAAAAAAATATTCTGATTCCTTGATCCAGATCATGTAGTGCAGATTAGTTGACAACAAACACTTTTTTTGAATTGCTGAAAACTAGTATGTAGTTTCTGAGACCTGTCTTGACGAAGTAGCACATGGTCTAACATGCATAGCACAAATGTATTTTGGATGTGTCCAAGTCCACATTGCTATTTACACGGCCCATAATGTAAGAGTAAAAGAAAGTGTAGCATTGAATTAAACCTGTCAGTTTTTTACGTGTTTCCTCCTATTCAGACAGTCCTGTTCAAACAGACCCGAGCTCCATTCTCCATTAACTTCAGAAGCTGTGTCAGGAAGGACATCTGGCATAAAACTTGTGCCATCAATCAATGCGCTGAAAATGTGAGGAGTCGAAAATGTGAGGAGTCAAAAATGTTGTTTCATTGCGGTTAAGAGCCACGTGTGCTTGACTGAGGCTGCTTGCTATTTAGTCGACAGACCTAGAATTGAGAGGTTTTCTGACAACAAAATGAGTCTGTGTGAAAAGTGCTTCAACAGTTACGGGATCATTCACCACACATCCCAGAGGTGAAGCAGTGGACTGCCTTGTTCTTGCAACCCTCCATCTTTCTCCACCTGATCTCCTCTATATTCCATCAGGCACAGACAGCCCCCACTACTGCAACAACGTGAAGCCAAAAACTGGGGTAATGTGGTCAGATGTTCTTCTGTTTGGAACTGTAATAGGAGAATTCTGAACCAGATGAAAACCTCTAATACTAATCTGCGGCAAGCCAGAAAATATGGCATTACAATAATCAATGTTCGTAGTTGGGGAATCCATGAAAATTCGTTAGTAGTGGATTAGAGTTTTTAAATGAAAATGACAAGCGCAAAATCTAAGGTCGACTTGCTTGGATATTTCTGCCCTCGTTCAACTTCTGCCCCTCAAATTATTCATGTTTTACAATTTATGTTTGTCTAAACTATTTTTTTGAGTTCTTTGCAGCTTTCAGTATATGCTCAGAATACTAACTCCCTTGGTCACCAGTGTGCCCCTTGTAGCTGTAGTTTTGAAGAATTTTGTTATATTTGAAGTCAGTTTTTGTCAGTTAAAAGCAAAATGCATCACATTTTTATAATGCATGATGTTGTTGAAAATACAGACTCTGTCAAACATTTTCCAAGCCAAGTCCTTTTCAGTTACAAGTGCTGAGATCAGTACTTGCTACGTTTATTATGTACTTTGAGAATTTGCTTGATATTCACCCCACAGCTAAGGTGAGGAAGAAGTGTCTCCATCTTCGAATCTTTGTCACCTTTTGCTGCAACTAATACTGCAGACAATCCTGCGTGAAATTGTTCTTGAAAAGGAAAGAGAGCTGAAAAGATGTAGCAAAGCTTAGTGCAAGCCATTTTTTTTCTGCCAAGGTCTGTGGTTTGGGCACTGGCTGTCTGAGCCGCCAGGAGACCGTATCATAAGCATTTTTCAGCATTCTGCTATCGCAGTGGATGGGTTGCACTGTGGTTCGTGTTGGAACAACCCGGCTTCCAGGATGCGGTGAGTTGCCGCTGCTGACAGTGGGAGGTAGAGCTGGTTTGAAGGGGAGGAGACGTATTGAGCTGTGAAACATATAAGCATGTGTATAAAAAAGACTGTTTGTGCTTGTGTGACTGATTTTATGCAGTCATAAGCCCCTTCTCCACAAAACTGGACTGACACAGATGGGTGACCTGAGGCACAGATCTAGAATGGACATCTATATATCTGTATTCTGACTCCTGTGCCATAGACCCACCTGCACTGCACACAGTCGTGACCATTCAGCAAAGTGATAGTTTAGCTGCCATAAAATACATCATGCATCACAGTTTATTTCCAAGTTAAGAAAAATATCATATCTAGTGTTACTGATAAAATCCTTTATTGATCTCAAAGTATAGGTCATGTTAGGTCTAGGAGCAGAGTTGCCATAGCGTTATAATCGACTTTCCTTCACAATGTAATTAGTACACATCATCTTGGTGTTCCTAAGCAACCATTCATGAAACGCAAAGCCACTCTCCTAAGAAATGGTAATGGGATGTATTTATAGCATTTCTCCATCTGATGCCCTGAAAGCAAACACTGATTCCTCACATTCACCCATTCATACACACACTCACACACTGATGAGAGGGTCCTGCAATGCTAGGCACTCAACTTTTAGAACAAGAGCAACTTTGGAGTTAAGGAACTTGCCCAAGGGGCTTTATTGATTGATTTATTCCAGTCTGACTGGGAATTAAACAAAGGATCTTCTTGTCACAAGCTTGTTCGCTAACCTCTAGACCAGGGGTGCCCAGGTTCGGTCCTCGAGATCTATCTTTCTGACACTCTTAGTTGTCTCCCTGTTCCAACACACCTGAATCCAATGGAAGACTTGTTAGCAGGCTTTTAATGAGTCTTTCATTAGATTCAGGTGTGTTGGAGCAGGGAGACAACTAACAGTGTCAGGAAGGTAGATCTCAAGGACCAAACTCTGGCACCCCTGCTCTAGACCATGGCTGCCCAAATCTGCTCTTGGAGTGCACTTGCCCTGCATGACTTTTCCACTCTCCTTGCTCCACCAATAGCTAAATAACTCTGACAGATGTGGGTAGAGCGGGTAGACATAAAAACATGTAGGACAGGTGCCCTCCAGGAACAGATTTGGGTAGCTTTGCTCACTTTCACCTCCCCAGTGGTACCCAAAGATTCTCTAAAGTGCTGGTATCGGCCACATGTTAGTGGAATTACATGATGCTAAAGATGTGGAACTCCATCCTTGTGCAAACGTACCAGCATTGTCACACACCTCTGTCCAGCGACCTCAGGATTCCTGAGCTCACAGACATGTGAACGTCACCGATGAGGGAAGCGACGCTCCCCATTGTCTCGACAGACAGACGGTCTCTTCTGAAAACCCCCTGCTGCAGCAGAATCATTAGCTCTTCACACACCAACTTCACTCTTTCTGCCTCAAAGGAGCTCATTTGTAGACGGGGCCGTGAAATGCTTGAAATCTCAGTAAATAAAGACAAAGGACGATTTATCCAGGCCACTGTTTCCCTCACTTTATCAAGGAGGAGTGCCAAAGAGGCAGCTGACCGATTCCCAATCTGCTGTGTCCTCCTCCTCCTCCTCTCATGTTCCCTTTCCCTGCTTTGCCACTTCCTAACTCCTTGTGCCTCCGAGCCCTGTCTTATTACCTCTGCCTTATTTTTTTGCCCCCAGCATTTGTCGTCTCAGTAGCAGCATGCAGACATGTGCCAGTGAGGTTATTTTTTTGAGGCTTTCCTTAGAAATACAAACAAATGCAACAATGCCGATCTTATTGTCTGCATATCAACCAGTGGTTTTTACACCTCTGCTTGTCACAAAGGATGAAAGCATCTGCTAAATGCCCATAATATAAACGTAAAATAATGTTAATTTTCAGTTCTGCAGGGAGATGTGGCACATCCGCCTCATCTCTTGCTATCTAATTTGCAACCTAACAAATGTCTCCCAAGGTTTGATCCATCATTATTGGATCCTGCCTCGCAGGGGTCTTCCCTGTCCTTCTCCATCACAGACAGAACACTGCCATCTGTTGACAGGTGGGGAAATTACAACTTTGGGCTTTTGTTGCAGGTGAGATGCTTCAGCATATGAAGTTGCACAAGGTTTCATGAACATTTGCAGTGTTTGAGAACTTATATTAGGTTTGCAAAAATGTTCAGTTCAGATAAATTACTCACCACCACCAGGAAAATAATATTTAAAAAAAAGTTCTGGTTTTATGTCAAGGTTTGTCACCGCTTGATAGTCCGTCCAGGTCCAGTTGATGTTCCAAATCCTACTTTACCATTGTGCAGGTCCATGTGCACTGTTTGAGTAGAAAAAATAATAGCATGAAACAGAAAATGAATGCTCTTGTTTTACAAATTGATCAATGTTTGTTTCCTTGGCTGATTTGTTTAACGTCTTAGAATCTGTGCAGCCTGTGTCAGTGAAATACTTTCATGCAAAACCTGGACTGTTGAAATTAAATGGTTTCGGCAGGAGGCAGACGTTGCTAATTCCAGGTCAATAACGGGCTGCATGTATCTTGGCATTACTGTGGCCAATGTTTGACAGCCCCTGGGGACTTGTACTGATGCTGCTCAGGTCGTGCGGACGGTGGGTGGGCGTATCAGTTTGGCCGGCGTGGAGCCGATCAGGCCGACACCTTGTTAAGAATTGGCTTCCCAGCCCACACGCCGTCCCCCGCTGAGCTGCTGCCTCAGCTACCTATCCAGTTTCACTAAACCTCCACCGCAGCACAAGCACTTTGGGTAGTTTTCATGCCACAATGAGAGGACTAATGCCCTGGAGAGTTTTGACTTACACGTTTTTTATTATTCTGCTGGAGTTTTTAAAACAGGGCTCAGTGTGCTGCCAGTAGTCATGTACAATCCAGTCTTTTTCTTCAGTGTTCATGACCTTCTTGCTTGTGGGTTTGTGTGCTGGAGTGTTTTAGCTCTTAAACTGACTCACTGTATGAAGTTCTTTATGTTCTCTCCTCTCTTTGGCTTTGACCTTCTGCTTGTTCTACTCTGGTTCATGTCACTCTCGCTGGGCTTTTCCGCAATCATCCACACTCATTTGGTCTCTCCCCGCTTGTCTTAACTTGCTCTCTCGCCCCACCTCGTTTTTCCTGATGTGAACATCTGCTCTCTTCCCTTTCTGTGGCCCTCCGTGGTCTGTCCCGATTACCTCCTTCACTTTCTAGCCCTCATGGTCCTGGTGATGTCCCTGTGCTTGTTCCGGCTGTGTTTTCGTTCATGTTGGGATTGGGTTAGTACTTACAGCAGATGTGGGGTGTAAATTCTGCCTCTCTGCTATTATTTCTTTCCTATATAAACAGTTTTTGACATATTGTTGCTTGTATTTCTCTGATATGGCCTCTGAGTAAAATCATGAAGCTGCCAGTGGTAGGGCTTCAGAATACTTAAAATGCAGTGTACAGCTAGTTCAAAATCATCTCAGTGATGCAACATGCGCTACTTTTTTTTTTCTTGTCATAAGAGAGTTGAAAAGAGTTCATTTATGTTTTCTGATATTGGTGTTTAGAAGCATCTGCCTTTTTAAAAAAGGAAGTAAAGCAGCTTTTGTGGCTTAAATTAAAGGATCTGTTTAATCACAGGTTCGTAACCAATTTTTATTCTTTTACCTGATGGTGACAAATTGTTTCTCAAAGTATTCTATAGTTTAGCCTTT
Organism: Thalassophryne amazonica; assembly: GCF_902500255.1. Taxonomy (NCBI): domain Eukaryota; kingdom Metazoa; phylum Chordata; class Actinopteri; order Batrachoidiformes; family Batrachoididae; genus Thalassophryne; species Thalassophryne amazonica. The sequence goes on from NC_047124.1 coordinate 14,088,541, forward strand.
TTGGTCTGTTTAAATTATTAAGAAATTGTATTTTTTTTACGATTTATTCTCCATGTTGGTCTTTATTGTTTGGATCTTGAGGCTTGTTCTGCAACTTGTTGCATGTACAGGTACTTGCTTCACTGTCTTTTGTTGTTTTTCCTCCCTGCTTTTTAATCTGTATACATGTTCAAAATAAAGACGTCATTCATTCTTTCTTTCTTTAAAAATAAGATAGATGGTGGGGCATTTTCAACCCAGTTGGGGGTTTAGGGGGACTAACCTTACATTATGGCTATGGCTAGCGTTAGAAGAAGGGGGAGGATTATAAATAGTAAAAAAAATAAAATTTTTAAAAAACGGGGGCACGGAAAAAGCGTGAGACTGGGCTGACGTACTTATGGTATTTATGGTGTTTTATTTATTTTATTGCATTTGTGTATTGCCACTTTGCTACTTTATGATAACCACATTGGGAGTACATGCATTTCATACTTTGTGTTATCCTCTGTAATCATTTATATTTGTATTTTATATGGATGAATTGTGCCCAGTAAATCCTTTCCATTTTGTACCATACAAGGCACTGCTACCTTTTGTGCATTTGATTAGTTTTAAGACACATGCTGCCTTCATCTCCACTGAGGTTTCCTTCACTGACTTAGTTGCGCCCTGTAGCATATGTAAAAAAAAAAAAAATGACAGTGTGATATAAACAATTCTTTCCACGCTGAACACGGAGCAAAGCCTGCAGGTTCAGGTTGGAGATGTTAAACTGCAAGGCAACTGTGAAAGATACAAAGATTTAGCAGTAGACTGATGCTTTATTTGACACTTAGTAAAATTATCATT